>NW_009258615.1:1275976-1285573 GCF_000687185.1 Egretta garzetta | reverse complement strand
ATTCCTGAGTGCATGGTTGAGTCTCCTTGCAATGCACACTGCCATTATGTAGGCAGTATTTCTTCTCGCCGTTCAGAGGTCAGAGACTCTGCACCCCACAAGGTTCAGTTAGCTGCTGGCCCTGGGATGACACAAAGGAAGTCAAGAAACCATGAAGATAACCAGATTCTCCATTGCTATTGGCCTAACCATGGAAAGCAATGAAAAGACAAAGGCACAGGCTTCCAAGGAACTTAGATCCTACAGAGTCACTGCAGATCCAGAAAGTGGAGGAAGAAAATAAGACAACTGCAGAAGAGAAGCAGTCAGATGCCATCTCCATACAGAGGTCATGATGTGACTTATGATCTCATCTATTATCTGGCCTGACACAGGATTAGAAGAAAAAACCTGCATCAGCAATACAGGGGACCAACAGGACTCCATGTCTCAGTGTGAAGTCAGCAGCAGGGAGGAACCAGTGGCAAAAACTTGGAGAGGAACTGAAGAATGGATTAGATAGCCTGGAAGTGTGAGAGGCCTCCTCGTTGTAGAGACATCACGCTACAGACATATTCCAATAGAGGTTGTGTATTAATTTCCTCCAGCCTCAACAGTTCATCAGTAAATATGTACATGAAACACTGAGCGAAAATATAGATATTTTGAGGAAATAGCCTCCTGACTAGAGTTTGAGGGAGGAGAATAAATGACAGGAGAAGAAAGTTGGTGAATGCATCCAGAAGTCCATTTACTTGCCTGTGTCTCGAACCTTAGTTGCATTCCTTCATGGAAAAATTATTCACTCTATAATGAGATGGTTTAGCTTTATAAACTTTAGCCTTTATGTTGTTACTTAGCAAGTGGTACAGAAAACATATTTCAATGCACTGAGAGCACATGGGTCCTGTGAGACAAACAAGTGGTGATCAAGTAATTAAAAACTAACATACTGGATGGTCTTGGGGGTAGTACCACTAATTGCAAAATATACATTAATATTAGCACTTCCTACCTTTGGAGTGATTGATTTACAATCTGAAGAAAGCATTATTTTAATATAATTTGTGATATTAAAAATTATGCTAACATCGAGTATTAGTATGCTGGCAGCCATCTTGATTAACCCACCTGAGATTTAATCAGGAATCTTCTTCATCAAAACCCTGAGCTGGTACAGGCAGAGTTGGCAGTAAGAAGTCATACAAGAAATACATTTGCATCCTCAAAGATCAGAAGGGGGACCCTGGAGTGCAAGGACCATATTACTATTTTCGTGGCCCTGGCCATATCAAAACATAGAAAAAGAACTGATGTCTTTAGATTTTCATTTTAGTGGTGCCCCACCAGTTTTAGGTGTTTAAAAGGGAGGAAATCCATTATGAAGTTAATTGTTTTCTTCCTGGCTTGTAGAAAACATGAAGTATCTCACATGTGTGTATCTTATACTATTAAAAAATGCTGCTTTATTCTTTTCCTGGATTATATACTCAGATTATATCAAGGGCAAATGTTAGGGACCAGAAAAATAAAGATGAAATAGAACAAGTTTTACATTTTAAGAATTATAAACATATACAAAATAAAAATATGTGTGTTAAGTGAAATAGTTCAGAAAAGAGTTCCCAAAAACCAGGGACTTTTGTCACCTGCAGAGTCAGGTAATACTCTGCAGTCACATATTATTTGATGTAATAAAATTTTCTGGTACAGTTTTCAGTGTATTACAACATTATCCTTTATTAAGACAGGAGTTAGAAAGTTCATACTATCGTTTTCTATCTGTGTCTCATTAATTTTATCTTTAAGACTCTTTTTTTATTCTCCCTATACACATAGTATTATGCTTTATATCTTAAACTTTTAGGAAATTGAATCCAGCATCAGTTCAAGAGAATTAAATTTAGATTGCTTGGTTTTGAATGGCTAAATGATTCAATACTGAAGAAACTTTTAGAAATGCTTGATACCGTTAAGCAATAACTTAAGGACAACCTAGTAGTTAAGGTACAGAACTAGGCATCAGGAGATTTGGATTCACCACACTGCTCCAGGTTTTCATTGTGAGCTGATGTAAATCTCCATGTTCCCCATCTGTATAATGGGAACATTATTATTCCTCTGTCTGCATTGCCTAGGAGTCCTGCAAGCTGCTCTTCAGAGGTACATTATTCCCTCATCTGTGAACACTTCGCAAGAAAAAAGCTTTTGAATGTATTCTTTTTCAGGTCAGGAATGATCTTGTTATGCTTTTGAGCAGCACTGTGCAGCACTGGGATATGAATCTGCTTGTAGCTCCTTCTGCTACAGAAATACAAGTGTTAATAATAATTAATGATATTAGCAACTTTTAATTGTGCTGCACTTGTAAGCTCCTTCTTACCTCTTTGCTCTGGGTTAGGGAACTCCCCATTGTCTGCTTTAGCTATGGTAAATACCACTGTTGCACAATATTATTATTATTGTTGTAGTTGTTAGCAATTTATTCAAAGAACATCTTATGAGTGCAAATAAAGCAAGCAGGTGTCTGCACTGAGGAGTTTAAAGACTACATTAGAGAGAGCACAGCAAGACATGAACAACAGAGAGTGAGCATTGGAATTCAATGCCTTTTATAAAGATACAAAGCAATAGGCTTTTCTTTTCCCTGTTCTTTTCTTCTCATTTACTTTCTTGTTGCTTTCTTGGAGTCCTGGTGTGTGTGTGAACCCTTTGCATCCTTCAAATACTGGGCAAGACACACTTAGCTGAAGTTTAGGGCAAGATACATAGGAAGGAAGTCTTGGGGAATATGGATGGTACAAGAAACCCAGCTGCCTTCTCAAATCCCTTAAGAAATGCCACCTCTTGAAAATAAATCATAATCTCTTATCCATGAAATCTGCAACTGCTCACCTTTTTCTCTTGTGGACAGCTGCACAGAAAACAGGGATGCCCCTCAGCTCCCAGCAATGTCCTATGCCAAGGCAGATCTGTCACCTTATGAGGTACAGGCATCATCACTTGACAAAGCAGAGGGACAGTTAATTTAGGTCCTGATAAAAAGACTATTGATATTAGAAGTGAGATTCCTACTGGACTTTGGACCAGGTTTCTTTATTAGCCTATGTAACCTGACAGAACCACTTCTTTTTCTTTCTGTAGTTTGTTACCTTCTCTTGTTAGATCTTGCCTTACCTGGGACTGTGGTTCCCACATACAGATTTACAAGAAGAAGTAGAGGCATGCGAAGAGGTCTTGATCTCCCCTGTGCTAACAGCAGCTGGTGCAACACGTCCTGCTGCATCACAAAATGCGGCCATGGATGTTTTGAGAGGCACATCTGTCAAAGCAGAGACTGTATCTGCTAGGAGCAACAGGGTTCAGCCCTGGCTGCGGCTTTGAAGTGTTCCTGTCTATCCACCTACACCCACTAAATAAAACAAGAAGAGTTGAGAAGAGACTGGAAAAACGAGGCGAGAGTGCAGGAGGTCATGGGGTAGAGTCCATGCCCACAGCACTTTATAGATAAGTTATGGAGCCTCCACAGGAGTCAGAGGCACAGGGAGGGAGAAGTCGCTGTAAGCTACTTTCATTACAAGATTGTACACTGGAAATGAAAATGTCACCCCAGAGTGAAGTGTTAACTTAGTTACCCTACAGACAACTCCAATTGAAAAAGAATTACAGGTTAAAAAGAAAAGAGAAGAACCTGTCACCAGGGCTAATAGCAGCTAACGTCTCTTCAAGGGCAGAAAATGTTAAAGGCTGAACTGCTGCCAAAATCCATGGCGAAGCCAAATCCAGCAGGGAGATTCTGTGTTTCGTCAATAAACTCTGGATCGGGCCCTTCATTTCCCCTTTGTTTGCTGCACCGAGCAAGAAGCAGTGGAAAGAAAAATGAGTCACTCTTGTAGGAGGCCGCTTGTCCCCCTTTGCCAGGTGGTCTGCTGACAGCATATTGCTCTGTAGGGCATGTTATATCTCTGTGCTTTTCTTATCAAAATGTCAATACTTTCTCATTGCCTTTGAGTGTTCCTAGGAAAGTACATACAGACTGCAGGAAATGAAAGTCATGAGATCCAAAGGGCTGAGATAGGTGCTCCTAGGAAAAGTCCCGAGGCAGAGGCAGGAACCTGAGCAAAAGGACAAACAACTCTTATTTACTTATTTTTGTATGGCTGCAGTTGTCATTTTGAAAGGCAGGAATAGAAGTTTGGTGCCTGGTTCCCATGGAGTGTTACAAAAATCTGTTGGAGTCAGGAAAAGTAACTAGCAAGTCCCGCTGTCAGCACTGAAAAAATGCAGCAGACTTTCCCTTCCACCATCCTTTATTTTGGCTTCACGGCTGAGCTTAGTTTAGTGAGTTCCCTGTCACTGTCAAGGGAAGATTTGCAAATTTCCTACCCACGTTTCCCTTCTCATGGGTGAATAACACGGCTGTCACCTAGGAAAAGAGACACATACACGGCAAAATCCTGGCCGCTCTTCGTCCATGAAAACTTCGCCACGATTTCAGTGGGTCTGGGTTTCACTCCCATGTTCCCACTTTGACTCAGCTTTGTTCCCATCTTCTGTGTGTGACACTGGGCGTTCTGAATTCATAACATCAAAACAGCAGATGGAAGCACCAAAACCTACTGTTTGGGCTTCTTCTCGTGTCGTGGTTTAACCCGCCAAAACCAGGACACCTCTGTCCAAACTTGTCCCCTCATCACAGAATCACAGAATCACAAAATCGCAAGGGTTGGAAGGAACCTCGGGAGATCATCTAGTCCAACCCCCCTGCTAAAGGAGGTTCTCCTAGAGCATGTTACACAGGACATCATCCAGGCAGGCTTTGAATATCTCCTGCCGCTGGACACCACTGCAAAGAGTCTGGCTCCGTCCTCTTGGCTTCCATCCTTAAGGTATTTGTACGCGTCGATGAGGTCCCCTCTCAGTCTTCTCTTCTTCAGGCTGAACAAGCCCAACTCTCTCAGCCTTTCCTCATAGGGGAGATGCTCCAGTCCCTTAATCATCCTAGTTGCTCTCCTCTGGACTCTTTCTACGAGTTCCTCATCTTTCTTGAACTGGGCAGCCCAGAACTGGACACAGTACTCCAGTGTGGCTATAAGCTATACCAAAGGCATTGTTCCTACAGTCCTATGGCTGTAATCGGTATGAGGCAGTACAGAACTGCACCCCCAGATCTGACCCTCCTTCTTGTATATTGCAAAAACATTAATAATAAAAAATTGTATCCAATACTTAATTTATTTTAAAATTGCATAATTTAATTTAACATCAGGGGATTAAAAAGTGGAAATTATCTGTTTGGCAGCAAGATTGTGCCTCAATGCTGGATCCAGAGACCTCACGTACCACTGACGTGCCATCAGATGCAGCTTCCCTGAGGTCGCCCTGAAGGCGTTGTTCATTGGCACAGCTGGACTGTGCAGAAAAGACAACACAACCTCGGGCTCTGTCGCATTCTCCAAGGAAACTCTATGAGCTGGTTTTCGTGGAGACCACATTGTAATACACTGTCTATAAATGCAGCCTGAATTTGAGGCAAAAATGCATCACACCAGATAAATTGATTGTTTTCATAAAACAGTTTTTTTAAAGTAACAGGGAAAAAAGTAAGGTGTGCAACGGCAACAGATAGTACTAGCAGCAATAACAAGCTAGTTACTAATGGGCTGGGATTTAGGCATAGTTTCAAGGTAAATTTGTATTCACATAGATGCACCAGGATGAATTTCATATGAGAAAGTCAATGAAAAGAAAAATCCAAACTGATCACAGACACTCACTCACTATTCTGCCATATCTGAATTTTATGTGCGTGTTTGGTGGCTGTTCACTTGGATAGAGACAAATTTGTTTTATTTCTCTCCCTGCAGCTTGTTCATTAAAATTCTGTTTTACTCCAGCAGCCAGCATTGTGCTGCATCCTGACAACTGCGCAGAGGGAAAGTGCTACAACAGATACATGCCAGCTGTCCCTTCCAATACGGCAAACTATTGCTTCCTCACGTGGAAATTTAGTATTTACCCTTTTCCTGGGGAAATAACGTATTCTGCAGCAAGACAATAGAACGCAGCTTGTTCTTACATAGTTAAAGTACACATATGGTAACCATAACAGCCTGATTTCCCCCTGCATTGCTTCGGTTTTGCACAGATGCGTACCAAAATGATTCCTACTGATCTGGCTTTTTGGCAGCCATAAAACCTAACTCCTGTTATGCTACCTCCTACATAGCTTCTGAGTCCCAGAAAGGTGTCTGGCCCTGTGTTCATTCCCGCAATGCCTGGAAGATACGTGTCTTTGCAGAGAGCTGCGCCGCTGCCTTGTGCCGACACTGGGCATGTCTCTGTAAATTCCAGGGACACATATCACAGCCTTATCTCCTGGATTAGGTGCAGAAATTCCTCCATCGCTTTGAAATACTGGCATCCTGCCAAAATTCCTGGATGCCTAAAATTAAGCTTCAAGGCCATATCTAAACAAGGGCTTAGGTACCCAAAGTGGACCTTAGATGGAATTCAGGCACCTGAGTACAAAATGGTCACAATGCAGTTACAAAATGCTGCTGTTCAGCTATTTTCCAAACCTAGAGATGCCCAAGGTCCAGAGATGCTCTACCTTCTTACTCTAAAGTCCCCAGGTACCTGAAGCTGTGTTTGCAGTGCCTGCGTAAAGGCAGAGTGGGCATAGGTGGATATGCCAGTACCTCACTCAGGTCTCAGCAACCATAACCTTACAATTTAACACTTGACCAAAACAGTTCATTTTCAGTGGTGTTGGTGGATTGCAGCACAGAAGCTGCTGGTGGTCAACACGCTTGGGGAGGAGGCCGTGAACACTGACACTTGGTCCTGATTCCTTTTTCTAAGTAACTAAAGTTCAGTTTACATTGTTGATAAACCAGTGCAGAATTTTAAAAAAGAATATTTTAATACACAGCAAAAGTATTTGCTTTTAGAAAGTACCTAAATATCTGCAACTACTGAATTCCAGCATCTTTGAGGCCATATTGTTAGGCAATATAATATATTTGGGATGCAAAGGGGAAATGAGCCCAGAAATACTCTCTGCAGCAAGTTATGCCTGGTTGGCTTTCACATTGACTTGGTGTTTGCTCATTCAGCATTAGAGAGGTATTTGGGCCCAGGCTGTAATAGGTGAAGGATCAGAACAGGAGGAGATTTTGCGTCAGTGTGTGGGCTGTGAATGCAACAAGGAGGTGATTAAATAGACACTGGCAGCAGAAGATAAAGTTAGCAATTATGAGGCCATTTCCAGGAACAGGCTGCCCAGAATAAAATTATTTTGCTTGAAATCAGCAGGTAAAAGTAAAAACCGTCTTTCAAAGAGGTCAGCTGTTGCGACAAGATTGGGTTTTCTTCCCCTTTCCTTTAGAGCTGCCAACTAAATGGTTGCACAGTTTCCCTTTGCACATATCTTGATGATTATGTTTAATATTATTGCCCCTCTTTTCAGAGCTAATAGGGCTCATGTAGAAAGTTAGGCTGGAGAGTGATGCTTTCTGTTCATAATGCCAAGGCAGCAGGAGCAGGGGACTGTAAAATTTCCTACACCTTCTCTCTCTGATGCTGTGAGCCCAGCAGGAAGGGGCAGCTACCTACAACGTGGATCCCTACTGCCCTCCACCACGCATAGGGTGAGGTGGCAGCAAGATCACCAGACACTCTGCCTAGTGCCAGTTGTAATGTGAAATCATGACAAACTGGGCAAAGATCACAGATTTCTTCCCTACGGGCTCCCAGATTCATGACAGATGACAACTCTTTTCAGTTGTTCCTGGCATGACTGGCTGCAAAATATTTTTCTGAGAAGTGAAGACCAAATCCTGTAAACCATGCACATAAGCCCTCCAGCCCCCTACCCTTTGCTTTGTTTAGGGAATATGCATGTGTCATTTTCATATTGCACAAGGTGGTTTATATCGATCAACAGGAGCTATTGAATATGCATTTATACATGCTGAGAGCACCTCAGGTGCAGGGAAAATTATGTTACGAGGCATAAACGCATGAATTTCCACTGTAAGAAGACTGATGTGAAAGCTCAGCCTCCTGTAAAGACAGTTACCTGAGCAAGAACCTCACTCTCCTTACACGTTTCCACTGAGAATAAAACAGCAGGTATTTTGGAAGCTTTCAGGAGCACCTGACTTGGTAAGATTTTCTTACTAAAAGAAAATACCTGAAAGATATCTGTTCTGTTAAGGATTTCACATTTTTGGCTGGTATCTCCTAAACACAGATACCTCATAAAGCAGTCTTTAAACTCTTCCCTCTGCAACCAAGTCCATCCCTCTGCATAGAGGGAGCCTGCCAAATAGTGTGCATATCCCTGAAACTGGTCTCAGCTAAACATAACACTAACTGCGGTGTGATTTCACAGGCTTTAGAGGTGGAGGGGAAAATTATGATCGTCTGGTCTCTTGTGCCTCTGTGTAACCAGCATTTTGTCAGTGCTTCCTCCATCTACCCTGACAGGTTGTACTTCAGGGTCCAGCCCCAGTTTTGTTCCATCACTGCAGGTAAAACAAATAACACATAGAGACAGACCCAACACTAAATCCAGAGCCTCATCTCTTCAGTCCAACCTTGATGCATTAAACCTGGAAACTGGATCTGGAAGCTTTAACTTTTGCAATGAGGGGATTGACAAAACTAGCCTGGAGCTAAGCAGAAGATACGATTACTTGGGTACAAGGTTTTACTCAATGTTAAAGAGACAGCACAAATAAGCTCTATCCTGTGCACAAGTAAAGGGGTGGGAGGATTTTGCTTCCGTGATTTTTTTTAAGGACAAAATCCTTCAAAATCTATGCTGTGGCAGATAGGAGACCATAGAGAGAATGACACTGATCCAGGAAAAATTGCATGGACACCGGTAAGATTTGTGCATGCTGCTATTTCTTTAGTAGAATTTCCAAAGTGTGTAGGCACACGTGCCATAACATAAGAGAAACATAATAGCTCAAAGGCTTGCAAGAACAGTCCAGTGTGTGGTTAGAGGACCCATGTGCTCCAAGGAGTGTTTTTGCACACAGAAGCGAGGTATTTTACAGTTATGCCAAGTAAACAATGCGGTAGGTTTGAGTGCTGAGTTTTTTTCCTGTGTGAACAAGTCCAAAGATATTTCATACAGGCTTATTCTTATTCTGACAAAATATACAAAAGAACAAATGGTTCAATCTTTTCTACTAAATACAGCTTGAGGCATATAATTAGCAATCTAGAGAGGATGATTGCAAGTGAACTGGCATGAAAAGTTACACTGTTATCACAGATGAAGTTGTAATATTTCATTATCATTTCATGATGCGTGAATTAATTGATATTTATTCACAGAGGTGCATTGGAAATAGTGTTACCTTTTATGATAATTATACCTATTTTTCAATCTGGGGGAGAAAAAAACTGCCTTAAATAATATGAGTTATGAGACAGACCTTCAAAGAGCAGCATAACTACTTGTACCTACAAAAATACTGCAGTTACGTGCATTTCTTTCACATAGTCATGGTTCCAGTAGCTATGCCTATGTAGATATGCACAGTATTTATGTCACTTAATGATGCATGTGGGAATGTGCACATACATCTTGGGGGGGGG
>NW_009258615.1:1214331-1275958 GCF_000687185.1 Egretta garzetta | reverse complement strand
GGTTGGAGAAAATTCTTTTTAAGTGTTCTTTTTATGAGAAAGAATTAATCTACCCGCTAGTGAAATACATTCACCCCTGAAGTGAAATGGCAAGAGTTGTTTGCCATCTGTGAAAGTTGTATAGATCCTAAACAGGATGGAAAAAATCATGCCTGTCTGTGTGGGTTTCTCTCTAAGGATTTTGTTGCTGGTTCCTACAGGTATAATGTCAGTCCTGGGGTTTAAGTTTTTAAATTCTTAACCACTGGAAGCAAATGGCAGGTTTAGCTGGGCTGTGAACCCTTGTGTGCTTGTCAGCTGGTTTATGAAGCCCTGATCAGATGGACAAGGGCAGCAAATGGGAGTATTTAGAGTTTTAGAACATACTTGAGCAGATTTTGCCCTACATACAGTTAATATTTATTACCACAGTGGAAAGAGATGGAATTGGTGTTCTGTCTTTGCTTTCTTCTCCTATATGTAATAAAACTTGCTGACACTGCTATGAAACCTCAGAGACATTAGGAAATATTAGGGAACCTTAGAAAGGCCTGACTGATAGTACACAGTCAACCAGAATCAAGGTGAACAAAGAATTTGAAGAGAGGAAGCCAAAAGAGAGAAGGAGGATTTCATAAGTATTGGAGGTAAAACGGGTGGTACTGAATATCCTGGAAGCATATGAAAGTAGAGAGATTGTAACCATAAAGAAGAAGATAGCCAAGCGGAATTTAATAAATTTAGAAATATCCAAGTGCTGCTGAATTTCAGCTGTAAACTGCAGAGGCTCTCTCTGCAGATTCAACTGGCCAAATGGATCTGGGAACTGCGCAACAGAAACATGAGTTTGGCTTTCAGGCCACCTGCAAGATGCTAAAGCTAGATTCAAGAAGATCCCATCAGTCCAAAACTACTATGCTAAAAGGAATGGAAAGAACAGCTTGTAAAGGAGGCTAGACAATAACAAACTGTGCTGTCTCCTTGGAGCCAAGTCTCATGACATCATTCTGGGAAGGCATTTCGACGTTGGCAGGAAAAGTTTCACTAGTGAAATTGCATATTAGCGCAAATGGCAGTTCTGTACATGATAACACATGGTGAGTTTGGAGGGCACTGGTAGAAAAACAATTCACAGTGATCTTCTATCCTTGAAGACTCTCAAATTGAATAGCTGCATAGGTAATGATGTCAGATACAAAGCAGTGATGCCATGGTGGAGGAAGCAAGGAAACTGTTCAGTGTCCACAGCAGTATGGAAGAACTTTCTGCTGGGGAAGAGGATGGATTACAAAACATAAAACTACTCAAAGGTTGAAGGTTCAGAGAAGGCAAGAGCAGAACAAATAGTGTTCATTTTATGTCAAATCAAGACAACAAAACCAAAACCAAAACCAATCAAGTCTCCAAGGGACAGAATGAGAAGACATTATCTATGCATAAATATATCTATTTATGTATAAAATTTATGTATATTATATATATACACATCAATATCAGGATTCTGTGTAATAATCAGGAGGAAATTGAATTGCTTGTTTAGGACCATATACTTGGCTTAGTTACCGGTACTAAAACTGCAAGATTCGAATGACTGGAATGTTAAAACTGCAAGTTCTGTTTTATGTGGGAAGGGAGGTGTGGGAAAAGGGGAAGGCAAATTATCGTGACCTCTCCTTAACTTCCTGATAATTTCAAGCAAATGATCTTGAATAAGTATAGAGCAAATTTCAAAAACCATTAAATGGGGTAATAGTTTGTGTCTGACACAGATCACTAGGTTACACTACGGAACAGCAGAAGACGATCTTTAAGATTCTTTCTGTAATGTGTGTGTAACAAAAATGCATACTGTGGTGGGGGACATCTATTTCACTCAGATGTGATAAATTGTCAACGTTGAAATTGCTGGTGTGTCCTTAGAAAATTTTTAATTTTAAAGACGAACATTCTGAAATCCAAAAAGCAAAATAAAAATACAGTAATTATAGATTTGAAAACTGGGGCATACTGAGTGCAGAGTGGCTGACCTTGTTGCATTTGTCCTGTGTAAACAGGACAAACCCCATGTTTTTGCGATCTTAATGGACCAATTTGCTATATGGAAAATATGAGCTAGATCAGCTTGATTTCATCATAGCCTGCAGGAACTTATGTGGGGAAGAAAACTTTGCAAATAGAATCATAGAATAGTTTAGGTTGGAAAAGACCTTTAAGATCACCAAGTCCAACCATTAACCTAATACTGCCATCCCACCACTAAACCTTGTGCCTATGCACCTTGTCTACCCATCTTTTAAATATCTCAAGGGATGGGGACTCGACCAGTTCCCTGGGAAGCCCGTTCCAATGCTTAGAAACCCTTTCTGTGAAGAAATTTTTCCTCATGTCTAACCTAAACCTGCCCTGGTGCAACTTCAGACCATTTCCCCTCGTCCTATCGCCCGTTACCAGGGAGAAGAGACTGACCCCCACCTTGCTACACCCTCCTTTCAGGCAGTTGTAGAGGGCGATCAGGTCTCCCCTCAGCTTCCTCTTCTTCAGACTAAACAACCCCAGCTCCCTCAGTCACTCCTCATCAGACTTGTGCTCCAGACCCCTCATCAGCTTTGTGGCTCTCCTCTGGACATGTTCCAGGAGAGTGATGGTCAATGTATCAGACAAAGCATCACGAAGCCCCTTAGCTGCCAGCTAGACAGATTCAGACTAGAAAAAAAGACTCAAAGTTTAACCATGAACCAATGATTGGAACAATTTGTCAGAAGTTATGGTTGGATTTTCAGTGGGAGGGTGTGGTGTGGTGGTGTCAGAGAGACTGGCTGATTTTTTTCCAAAAGATATCCCTCATTTCATCCATAGATAGTGGGTCTGGATGAGGAGTTAATTCAGGAAAATCTTATAGGCTACATTATACAGGGAGCTGGGCTAAATTATTACAATATTGGAATCCTGGTATCTTTTTAAAATTTAGGAATAAAAAATATCAGACCCTATGGGGTGACTACAGATGAGTTCTCCTTATATCTCAGTGTCTCTTTTTGGAGCACTAGACTCTCTGAAGTGTTTGGAAAAGAGCTGCCCAAAGCCTTGGAGTTTTGTTTTAATTATAATTTCTCTGACTTTGGACACCTAATGTAGAAATTCTTTTAAATCTATGATCTTGCATTGATGGGACAGAATTCTTGGGTAATATACTTTTCATTTCTTTTTTACAGAGGTCCTGCTTTTTTCTTCATGTCTTTTCCTTGGTTTCTGCACTCATTAGGTTTAAGTGCTGTTTTGTGCGGCAGAGTAGAGGTATGATTCATTGCTTGTTTGTAGGCAGGTGGTACTTTGTATGGGTATTGACTACAGAGCCTTGTATTTAGATCTATGTATGTTGATTTGATTGATGATGGTGATTTTAGCTTCTCTTTAAAGCAAAGTGTACTTGTTATTGAAACGTTTTCTCAGAGGCTTCAGGTAGGACTACTGCTAATAAAGGTATATATGTATTTTTCTCGCAGCTCAACTGAGAAAACTGCTGGTTTGCGATCTGCAAACTTTGTGCCTCTGTGTCATGGGACACACTGAACGCTCCCTGTCCTACTGACCCTGCTGTGGCCTTACCTTCTCATCCACTTAGGAGACAGCAGTTCTGTCAATATAAGCAACTAGAAAATGTCCAAAGGAAATTTGGAACAAAGAACATGTGCAAGTGTGAGGTTGTGCGATGATTTGCCATGTAGGAAAACCACAAAATCTCAGTGCCTTAATTTGCATTGCAACATGCCCCAGTCCTAATGGGCAAGTATGTCTCCTGAAGAAAGGGAAGAGGATTGCTGACAGTTTCTCGCCTCTGCATGTGCATATTCCTCAGAAACCTAGTAATCCTGTGGTTGGCATTCTTCCTTTGAATGTGTTAAATACAGGTGTGACTCCCAGAACTCCTTAGTTTTGTGGTGACCAAGTTAAAGTGGTTACTGCGGTAACATTAGTGCATGGTCTTATCCAAGAGTCTGCTGGAGATGCAGGATTAGTTCTCTCTTCTTGAAACTAGATTACTTCTCTATGGTATTAAGTAGTTGTTGAGCAAGAAGCACTGTTACCTGTGCTGTAGCTCAGTGCTGACATATTGTAGCATTTGTTATCAATCCAATCCACTTAATGCATAAGATATTGAAGAGGGCATATACACAGGTGCCTGTTTGTTTACTGGGTAGATTGTCATCTTTCATATCTATTTTCTGCTCAAGATGGAATAATGTTGGAGCTGAAGCTTCAGAGCTGCAGATGTTTGATTATCATATCCTATCTAAGCAGATAAATGCAGCCAACATCTTGCCAGCTTGTATCATTATTCTATTCTGCATTCCCCATTACCTTGCATGTTTCTACCCATGTATATAAATCATCTAGAAAACAGGGTTCAGAAGTACATCAGGTACTCATTAAAACCTATCCAACCATGAAAGGAAGGGTCAAGAATATCAAAACTATTCTGATAGACATCTATCTAACAAATATGTTCATTAAACTTGTTTTTAAAAAAGCTCAAGTGACAGAGATTCCAGTGTCTCAAACTATTGCGATTGTTAACTACTCTTCATATCAGAAAGCTTTTCCTAGCACCTAACCTGAACTTTCTTTGCAGAGAGTTCATTACTCTCTGAAATGGGATAGGCCATTCACAAGGAATGCAAGGAAGGGATTATTCGCTCCTTGCAGAGTTATTTTACATATTTGAACATTACTGCACTTCTCTCCAGTTTCCTCTAGACTTATATCATGGTTTAATGCCAGCTGGCAGCTAAGCACCCCCCAGCCGCTCGCTCACTCCCCTCCCTCAGTGGGATGGGGGAGAGAATCAGAACAGCAAAAGTAAGAAAACTCGTGGGCTGAGATAAAGACAGTTTAATAGGGAAAGCAAAAGCCACGCATGCAAGCAAAGCAAAACAAGGATTTCATTCACTGCTTCCCATGGGCAGGCAGGTGCTCAGCCATCCCCAGGACAGCAGGGCTCCATCACGCGTAATGGTGACTTGGGAAGACAAACGCCATCACTCCAAACATCCCCCACTTCCTTCTTCTTCCCCCAGTTTCTATACTGAGCATGATGTCATATGGTCTGGAATAGCCCTTGGGCCAGTTGGGGTCATCTGTCCTGGCTGTGCCCGCTCCCAGCTTCTTGTGCCCCTGGCAGAGCAAGGGAAGCTGAAAAGTCCTTGACTGGTGTAAGCACTGCTGAGCAACAACTAAACCATCAGGGTGTTATCAACATTATTCTAATCCTAAATCCAAAACACAGTGCTATGCCAGCTACTGGGAAGAAAATTAACTCTATCCCAGCTGAAACTGGGACAACGTGACAGTCCCATTTCTTAAAACCCTTCCTCATTTGTCATACTTCAATTTCATCTCACTGCTTTCCTCTTCTCTTTCTCTGCCTTTCTGCCAGCTCTGTATTCCAGCTACAGCTTTATTGATGCAGAGTAGCCTAGAAAGATTCATTCTTCTGTTGTGTTTCCCTGAGTACCCAATGATACTGGTTTTTAAAGGTAAAATGGAATTATGGGTTTGTGACTCACTGTTCTCACCAGGTCCTCCCCTCCCAAACTACTTCCTCATTTTGGTTTTGTGCAGTTCAAAATTTTTTATAAAATGTAGAGCTTTGTACTTGTCTTTATTGAATTGGATCCCATTTTTTCAGAACATTTCTTCAATTTATCAAGATCATTTTGCACTTTAATCCTGTTCTTCAATCTCATTACAGCCTGGCCAGTTCTGGATCATCTGCAGATTTAATAAACTCATATTCTACTCCTTCATCCAAGGCATAACTGAAAATATTGGCTAGGCCCAGGACAAACTGGCTGAAATCTACTTATACATCCTTCCATTCTGACATTAAATTAAAAACAGTTTTGTGTCCACCCTGTAACAGTTTTGCTTAGTTTTTTGACTTGCTTATGAAAGTTTTATGTGAAGCTGCATCAAAAACTTTCTAAGACATATGACCTCTATGGTTTCTTCCTTATCCCTCCAACCTGTTAAAACAGTTTGACATTGCCAGATGCAAATAGACTAGGATTCCTCAGCCTGGAAAAAAAGATGGCTACAGTCTATAAAACCCTGGAAGATGGGAAGAAAGTATAAAATGAATGATTGTTCACTGTCCCTTATAAGGCAGACAGATGTCTTCTGTCAAGGTTTCAAGGCCTCAGCTGACTTCCACAGTTCTCCCAGCTGGGTTCTCATGTCTCCATACCTGGGACTACTACTGCTCTTATCTCCTCCTTCCACAGGACCATCATGGAGGTAATAAATTTCTTTACAGGTATCTTTTGGTGATAAATAAAATTTCATATGCCTCAAAGGATTAATGAAATAATACAGGTTTTCTTCATTTCATCCCAATTACAGTAAATACACTCCTTAAGGAAGATAGTTACTCATTCTCAACAGGTGTTTCTGAGTCAGTGATATTTATCAGCCGAGTTTGTAAAGTTTACCATGCACTAAAGAACTATTTTCTGGTCTGTACCATCTCTGATTGAAGAGATTTGCTCAGATTCCCATGAGGGCTACACAGCCTAGATAAAGACTAATAAGCAGCGGGTATGAGCGGGCTACAGGCGGTTCCTGATTTGAATCAAGAAGTGAATATCTGAGAGGAAATACATATCTCATCAGTGGGGGAAAAGTGTAGAGGTTAGAGGGGAATGAAGACTTTCTGTATCTCAGGATCAGCTGAGCAAGAGGAAAAAATATCTATAGGCAGAGGTTTTAAATGATGTCTTCATTAAATACTGAGGGAAGGCTTATTGGAAGAATTAAGCTTGAGTTCATATGTTGGTGACAAAAACATAGACCAGTTGCTCATCTAAGGGTTATTCATATGTTTCTGACTTAGTTAAAAGAATCAAGGGGAAAAAAAATTAAGAGCAATCTTTCACTAAAAAAAAGGCCAATGGGAATGAGGCTGTCACCAAAGATGAAGTTTAAAGTGGAGTTTCATTTTATCTTTCACATCTCAAATGTTTCCTACTGGACTGAGACAGGAGAACTGTTCTACAATTGGTCACTCAGCAGCCACATGGTACTGCGCTAATCACAGTGCTCTGCTGTTCCCTTTCACAGGGCAAACTTTGCCTCTTTTGCTTTTAAACTGTAACTAAAATCTTTTAGGGAGACTATCACATGGTTTGCGCTGTGTGAACACATCATACAGTGATGGCCAGGGTCAGCTAGGTCATCTGGGTGCTACAGAGAGCAAGAAGATAGCAAGCACAGATATAGTATCACCTTCATGACTAATTAATATTCCACCAATAAGACTCCTTTCTGTTTTGATTTATAATCCATTACTGTATTCATGCCTTAAGATCAGTCTTGGATACACAAAGCTTTGTAGGAAAAAAAAAGATATATTATATTCTCTTCTGTTTGTTATTAATACATAATCTGGGGTCCTAGAGAAAACCAGAAACCTCTCCAAAGACTTTTGGGGCAAGAAAAAAAGGACTGCTTTTCTCAGACATTATTTATCCAGTAAAGTTGATTATATTAATCTATAAATTAATAGAGATAATTTTGTTATAGTCTACCTGAATCATTATTTAGACTATTTGTTATGTTTCTTTTATAAGAATTTTGATACCTTGTTATTCTGAAATATTTGAGTAACCTGAGACCAAGAATGATAGCTCTTTACTTGTTCTTCTTTTCTGTCAGTCTCATATTCTTATTAGATTCTTGTTACCTATGCCATGACAACAGTATTCTAATTTATCTGTTTTTCTGTTCTCTGGTAATGAATTAACGATGATGGGAACCATAGCAACTGAAGCAAAAACTTCATTAAGCAAGAGCAATTTTTCAGTTTACACTGTACAATGTGAAATTGCTTTCGGTAACAAAGTCTTCCACAGAATGATCATAACTAGAACAAAGAAAGCAGTTAAGCTGAACCCCAGTGCAGAGGAGTCTGTATTTCAAACCGTGAGATGTTGACCAGGTTTCCACCTTAAGAATAACCGTCAAAGATATCCACTATGTGTCAAGAAACACTCTGAAACTTCATAAGTTTCAAGAAAACGTTTGGCAGCATTCACCGTGATTCATCCTGAAATGTTATTATAAGCCAACAAAAATAGTTAACACCATCAGAACTTTGTTTTAAAGAAAGGTTTCCCAGCTGAAGTAAATGCAGTTGGAATGAACTGTCTAAAGCATAGATGGCTGCTGTCAGAAAAGCATCTGTTCCATCACCTTGTGTTTTTGATGTTGCCAACAGTTTTGGTATTACAAAAAAAATATAGGCATGGACATAAGACATAATATCTAGGGTTTGATGAAAGTTTAGTCCTTCTAAATGAAATCTCACTCAACAGATGAGGATGAAGGCCTACCAACTCTTGCAAAATGATGGAGTTAACAATCGCCTGTGACAAAACATTAATGACATCTCCAGCAAATTACCATTCAAGAACTACTTCAGAAGATAAAAGAATTCAAAAGTGAATTAATGGTGGGAGTACACATCCTAGTCAGAAAGACCAGCTGTGCAAGGCTTTCAGTAAGCAACAAACTAGCTCATCTGAAGCACATGAACTGATACAAGGGCAATTCAATTACCCTGTTATCTAATGAGAAAGGAGGACAAGAAGTGACCAGCAAGTTCTTTGAGTTCATTGTGAACATTTTTTTATATATATGAAAGATAAGGAAAGCAGCCTTTTCTGACTAATTGTCGTGGTTTAACCCGGCTGCCAACTCAGCACCCCCCAGCCGCTCGCTCACTCCCCCCTCCCTCAGTGAGATGGGGAAGACAATCAGAAAGAAAATAAAAGGTTAGAGCCGAGGGCTGAGATAAAGACAGTTTAATAAGAGAAAATAATAATAATAGTAATAATGAGAATGATAACAGAATATACAGAATATACAAAACGAACGATGCACAATGCAATTGCTCACCACCCGCCGACCGATGCCTAGCCCGTCCCAAGCCGCGATCAGTCCCCGAGCCGCGAGCAGTCTCCGAGCAGCGATCACTCTGTCCGCGACCGACCGACCGAACTAACTAACCCCCCCCGAGCATGACGTTATATGGTATGGAATAGCCCTTTGGTCAGTTTGGGTTAGCTGTCCTAGCTGTGCTGTACTCCCAGCTTGTTATGCACCTGGCCGAGCAGGAGAAGCTCAAAAAGTCCTTGAGTAGTCTGAGCACTACTTGGCAACAGCTGAAAACATCAGTGTGTTATCAACATTATTCTGGTACTAAATCCAAAACACAGCACTATGCTAGCTACTATGAAGAAAATTAACTCTATCCCAGCCGAACCAGGACACTAATAAGGCAGAACTGATTAAGAACATGAGGGAGAAAAAAACTTAGTGGGAGTGACCATAAAATTGGAGAGCCTGTGATGCATAGAAGAGAAGCAAGGGAGTAGAAAAACAAAACCACTTTGCATTTGAGGAAGACTGACTTCCATAAAGTCAGAGATCTGGTAGATATTAGCCCATGAGAACCAAGTCCTAAGCGTAGATTGCACGAAGTGAGATATGAAGAGAAAGAGGCACAGAAAGCACAAGAAAACATCCTATGAGTAGTGGCTAGATAAGACCAGGAAGGTATAACCTCTTGCTCAACAGTGAGGGACACTGAAGGACATTGAGAATCCTGAAGGCTTTAGTGGTTCTTTCACTCAGTTCTCACTAAAAAGGTCAACTGCAAGTACAGGACCAACACAGTTATTACTGGCAACCAAAAGGATTCAATCTCAGGCTGGAACAGAGAAAGAGGAAAATGCATAGCTCATAGCCAAAGAGGTTGCTCTCAGATTGGCTAAGCTTGTTAAATGTTATGCTAGCATGACTAAAGCAATCTTAGATCCTTTACTGGTTATTTCTGAGACTTCATGAAAGATAGGTGAGGCACCTGCAGACAGTGAAGGAGAAAATGTGTCAGAAAACACTCAGAAACTTCATAGGTTTCAAGAAAACATTTGGCAACATTCACCAAAGGAACCTGTCCTTTGAAGTGGGAAAAGGAGGGAATGACTGCAAAAGCACAAGAGATATTCTGGATCAGAACAGAGCTCACTGAGCATAGCCAGTGTTAAATATCCGGGTAAAGGCATAGCAAGTAGTGGGCAAGTGTGTAGTGATACTTCCCAGCCTGCCAGGGTCTAGTTCAGGGGCAGGTTCATGAACCAGACACATTGTCTTCGTATTTGATAATATGGATAGGCTTTTCTTCCCTGAATTCATCCAGTAGGGTTCTGAACCTTTTTGCGACATTAGCATCCTCAGTACCCTGTTGCAAAATTTGCCATAACTTAACTACACATCTTTTAAAGAAGTATCTGCTTCTGTTTGCCTTGAATCTGTTACCTCCCAGTTTTATTTCATGTTCCATGTTGGAGATTGGCACCTGGGAGTGCCATAGGTTGTTCAAATTTAAAATGAGTGTGGAGTAAACAAAATTTCAGAGGCTTGCAAGCCAAATGGAGATAGTGACAATAGAAACCAGCTGAGTAAAAGCCGTAATCCAAAACTGTGATTTTGAGCTTCTTCCTTAAACGTGTCAGATGCTGAATGTCCCTCTAGAGGATGCCAAAGAATCTACCCAGCTAGCAAATCCCCAGTCACAAGATAGTCAAATTCAAACACTTTGCCCACCTAAAGGGAAAGTGTTTGCTTTGAATGTTGACCCTGAGCTCAAAGATGAAGAAGACTAAAAACCTTCTAGATTAATGCATAGAGGTAATTTATTTTTTTTGTATTGTGAGCTGGAAAAAAACCCTTAGGTAGATTTTACATATGCTATTCTAGTCATTTTAAAGGATATAAAGAGATGTACTAGAGGTATCAACTCATTGTCATCGTAGCAGTGTAAATTAGATTTCCAAAAATATCAATAGGAAAATTCCGGTGGTTTGAGTAAATGGTTTTTGTAAAGTGTGTTACTGGTAAATGCTATTGTTGTGGTGGTGTTTATAGTGTCATGATTGTGCTTAACTCAAGAACATTTACTGAAGTTACAGCGTGATAAATGTTTTGTGAAAACCTAAACACTTGAGAGAGTTTAAGATTAAGCAAATTGTCAGGTACTTAATGGCTTCCATTGACCAAATACACTGCAAAAGAACTTTGAAAAAGTGTTATTTATAAAGTTTATTGTAAGAAGGCTGAAAGATTTAAGCAAGAATACCATCAGTGTAGAAGTACAGAATAAAAATTAACATGAAAACATGGTCAATGTAGAATTATCTACATGCATAATTTTGTGATGGCTTTGTATGGGGTTTTTTTGTTTCTGATATGGGTCTTAAATAAAATATACTCTTCTTTACTTTTGAAGATAGGTACCATGTAATAGTCAAGGATTATTTCTCCTTAAAATAATGTGTAAGAACCTCACTGTTATGTCTCTAAAGTTAAAAATACGTTAAATTTTAACAGTTTAACATATCTGTAGAGAATTTGAGTAGAAATGAAAGCCTTAGATTTCAAATAAAGCAGAATTCTACTAAGTAGCTTCATAAATATGATGGTTCAGCAAAGGGAGCCATGACAGTGTTTTAAATGATCAGCTGAAACTGTCTGCCCGCTTGTTATCTGAGAACTGTTGCACAGAACCAAACCCCTTTGATTTAAGTGGAAGAACTGTGGTTCAATTACCACAATGTAGAACAATAAAATGTCTCCTTGTCTTTGAAGGAATATGAAAATATTAACCGAGATCTAATCTCCTGTTCAAGCACCAGTCTGACTTCAAGATATTGGCCAAGATTGAATTTGCTTACTTTGATTCCTAAGTCGGAGTGCAGGTGGAATCAGAAGATAGCGCAGACAGTGGCTGGATTATGGGGAACAAAAAAGAAACAGATAGGACAAAACCTTAGGGTATTTTTTTTTAGGTGTTTCTTGAGACTTTTATAGCAAAAATGCATTCTGGAAGAGTGGCTATTGCTGTGGGAATATAAAAATTTCATCTTTGTTTTAGAGCTTCAAATACAAATACACACCATTTTATCTTTATCATTCTTTTCTGATGATGCTACATGTCTTTGTAGCATTGTGGTCACTTTATCAGGGAATAAACAACCTTAAGAGTAAACTTAGCACACCAAGGTGAAACTTTAACTGTGGCTGTGATGAATAACTTTTTGAAACACATAATGTTACATACAACTCTATCTTTATCTTAGAGAGGAAAGAAAATTTCCTCAAACTTTTTGGTAACATGCTGTTTTGAAGGAGTTTCAAAGTTAATCTTAATGGAGGGATTCTCTAATGCTTTTGGCATACATGTTCCTGTATTATACCTTTTTCCCTCCATGAGATAAAAGGGTTCATGTATCCCCCCACAAGAAAGTAACTATCCTTCTACCTAAGAATACATTACAGTTGCAAGACAGAGCATGCTAATAGTACTTTTTGCCTTTTTTTCTCCAATACAAAATTATTGTACCCTAACTTTTGTGATGTAGTTGTCTGCTGTGATTAAAAAAATAAAAGTATAAAAGACATAAATTATTCATAGATATAAAAAAAGCAGAAAAAGTGAGATTCTACACAGGCTCTTTGGTGGCTGTTATTTACATGCCATAAGCATTTAGTGTGCATTTGGCAGTGTTTGCTGCTGGAATATCAATGGGTCCCCTACTTTAAAATGGTCTTCGCTGGTAAAGGCAGAGCTTGTGAATTTAACCACTAGTTTCATTCTGCCATGGACGCATTACCAATTGTGTCAAAAAGTACTCACGTGGTCAGGTTTTTCTTGCTATTAGATTCATTACCTTTAAGAGCTACCAAGAAAGAGCGATGTACTCAAACGTACAATCTGTGGGAACATGACTGTGAGGCTGCAGTGTAACCTGAACTTTCTGGTATCATGAAGATCTTTTTGGGTAGACATAATGCAATTTCTCTGTGTAAAAAAACTTGTGGCCAGCAAGCAAATTTATAGCCATGATT
Source organism: Egretta garzetta (assembly GCF_000687185.1). NCBI lineage: Eukaryota > Metazoa > Chordata > Aves > Pelecaniformes > Ardeidae > Egretta > Egretta garzetta. The sequence goes on along the minus strand of NW_009258615.1, from coordinate 1,263,016 downwards.
TTACATGCCTGAACCTGTGTGGAGATATGCAATCCTGGACACCTTCTAACCCGTTCTGAAAACCCTGACTTTCTCCTGAGCCTCTGTGCAACTTCTAGAGCTACTATGTGGTATGAGGGCTGCTTTTCGAAGTGCCTTCCATCTCACGCACCTGTGTACTATATCTGGTGGGAGAAGATTACTGCAATCCCCGGATACTTCTGGAACTAAATGTGATTATAAAAGTGACCAACAGTCTGAAAAGCCTCAAGTTTCTTTCATAGGTCCAGTCAACTGCTAGCCAAGAACACCAAAGCTGATCTTCAGTGAAGGCAGGAAAGGTCAAGGTTTCCTGCTTAGTGAGCAAACACAATGCACAGTTTATCTCTACAAGAAAGGTGGTGTTCATTTATGATGGCATTGTCTGTTTAAAGTTTCTGCCAAATTGTTTTTTAATTCTTTAATGGTGAAATTCAGGCAGGGACCAAAAATATTTGATACTGGCCTCATGAATGATTGCTACGTCTTATTTGAATATGGCTTTTTTAGCTGCCTTCCAAGACTTCTCGCAAACGTTTTGAGGTACGTACAAGAAAGTTTTTGGAAGGATTATTTTCTCAGAACTGCTTTCATGTTATTCATATGCATCCAGACGTATGCAATCTGTTACAGCTGTTACAAGAGTAGTGTCTGAACCTTCACGCAGCTTTCATGCTATCTGTGAACCTCTCACGCTGTTTATGGAGAGTACCTGACAAGCTGTATTCTGCCAGATCAGAACATCAGTGTCAGCAGGGTGAGCAAACAGAGGAAGATGGAATGGCCTGCATGAAAATTGAAGGCATTATTTTGTCTAGAGAGGCTAGCGAAAATATCAGCTTTGAAAACTTGAAAGCTTTAGTTTATTGCTTAGACCCTCCGCAGGAGTGCTGTAGAGAAATAATCATCCAACAGCCAGCCAGAGTCAGGAATAGAAGACTGCTGATAGAAACTTAAAGGACTTTTCCAAGATGTAGCCATTTGCACGCATTTTTGAAGGGAAAGTAACTATGGGAAGCTTTTCTCTACAGAGAAAATAAAGTTAGAAAAGATGAACTTAATGTTCTTTCTGCCTGGAAATGTGGTATCGGGCATTGCAACCACCAGTAACTTTGGCGTAACCAACCATTTTCATACAGTTTTTTTTGGTTTATGTAGGGTTTTTACAGAAGACAATTATTTCCACTCAGTGTGTGAAATGTGATTAATTGTAAGTGACTTTGATAGATGCTGCTTCTGAAAGCAGTGAAATTCAGAAGGGAATTCATCAATTGTGAGTGAGTATCATATCCATAGATCAGAACATGTATAGCCAGGGCCAAAAAAAAAACAGCTGCACAAGCTAAGCACAGAGCACATAGGGCTTTTAAAAAGCCTTAGAAACTAGGTGGAGATCACAACCCTGATCAGCGAGTGAACCTGTCAATCTTGAGTTCTCTCCAGAAGCTTCTGAAGGTGATACCAATGAGCCAGATAGATAGCTTTTCTGCAGCAGAATTGAGACTGTTAGGCCTTAAGAACTGAGCTATCCCCTTCAGGCCAACTAGCAGCTGAGGCTTTGAAAAAATCAGCAATAGAATATCAAAAGAGAGAACTTCTTTGTTGGCAGCTCCTGGGTCCCTGACAACATGGCTTGGTTGAGAGATGAGAATCTGCCTCTTTCGCAACTCGATATAAAGGCCCTGAAAGTGCCACGGCATTTGACTCCTGGCAATTTAAGGAGTGACCATCTCATAAAAAGCTCTTGGTGTCTTAAGAGAAAGTTCCTGGTGTCTTACTTTCAACACAGAACCAGGCGAGCAGCCAAATAAAAGAGGCAAATTGACTTTAAAAAAATTAAAGCAAAACAGGCTTTTTAAAGAGAAAACCTCTTTTGCAAGAGCCAGCAGGGTTTAACAGGACTGTTAATTTTTGCTGTCCTTCTGATAACAGGGGTTTTGACCAGCCAGTGGTGGAGTATGGGGAACAGAAGACACCCTTTCTGCCTGGGACCCAGCCACCAGCTGGGGTAATTAAGGCCACTTCCCTTGCAGAGGAAAATACCAGAGCCACAGGAACTCACCTCTGGGATGCTGAAACAAAGAGCAGCTTTAACTGAATGCATGAAAGCCAAACTTTTCCCCTCTGTGCTTTGTAAATATCTGATGTGAGGCACGACGATCCACATGAAGGAAAAATTAGTGTGTCTCTACAGAGCAGAAGAGGCACAAGAACTACCAAACTTAAGGAATGCCAAAAAACCTGCAGTTCTATTGTCCAGGAAGTATTGGGGAGGGTGAATAAATATTACAAGAAAAGGAAATGCTGAAGTACTACTAAATAAGCTGGGCTGGTCTCAAATGTTTTTCTTAAAATGATACATGAGGTTTTGTGTTAAAGGTTTAGTTATTAGTTATTTTACTCTACTCAGTTTGGGGTAGAGTATTACCAAGCTCTTTTCATACCTAAATTCTCAGAAAGTTTTGCACAGATGTCATGTCTACATTAGATATATCTTGGCCAAATGTAATAGAAAATGTACTTTTGGAACATCAGAACAGTCTTTACATAGACATTGGACTTGATTGAAGATCACTTCTGTTCTTCCCTGCCTTCTCTTTTAAAAGCTGAAAGCCAGAGAAAGTCTTCTAACTCAGTATGTTTGTGTGCTCTTAATATATATATTTTTTAATATCAAGTAATAAAACATAGCTTTAAATAAAGTGATTCTTTACTATTGCATTATATAACCTCTTTGAACCAGTCTGCTGGGATAAAGAAACACCAGGGCAGTGAAAATCAGACACCAACAGTCTTTGAGCCTACCACAGACATTTTACTGAGAAACATGATAAAAAAATAATCTATTGCAAGAAGACAGGTCCAGGCTTGCTGAAATGTGTTTGAGCAAGTCTAGGCACGTCCTATGCTTTATATTTTAGTTTTATAAACTGCATCAGCAGCCAGTTGTGCTGCTCGAAACAAACAGAATATAGTCCTTAACTCTGTTCAGAAGATAAGCCATGGTGATATAGGAAAACATATGGTGGTATGCAGAGGCAACTGAGCAGGGGTCTTGCGATAGTTGAGTGTGCGATGTAGTACCAGAGGCATTTCTGTGTAAAATTCATAGCTTTCCTAGGAAAGGAAGCCCAGGTTGTGAATGTTGATACAAATAAAAATATTTCTAGCAGTTGTTTTCTGCCAGGCACGCAGCAAGCTGTGCTGTGTGCCTGCATTCAAGTGGCTTGCCAAGTCCATAGGCAGATGTTGTTTCCCAGGTCTGGCTCTGCTTGCTGAAGATGGTACTGTCCCTGCCTCCCAGGCCAGAAGTCACTGCCCCATGGCTCTGCTGGCTGGGAGCTCTTTGGATGCTCCATACCCTACCGCAGGTAAAACCACCTCACCCATCTTCTTTGGTGGGTTAAAGCCGCTGGCTGACTTTGCCAGATAAGATATGGTTAACAGACCCCTTCAACTGGCAAAACTGTGTGAACAGGAGCAGTGCAGCAACAGCAGACCACTGGGATGGTACCATCTCCAGCTGGTCCATCTGTTTGTAGAATGATCTGCCTGTGATTTCCATACATGGGCTCAAAACAGTCAGCTGTCTGGAAAGTAGTTGCAGGGAACATATCAAAATAGGTGTCTTCTATTGTCAGAGTCCACAGACACCACATGGCACGGCTGTGTAGTGTCTGTATTTCCATGATGTCAGATGACACATGCTTTTCTCTTTTCTGTCCTTAATGCTGACCAAATTGCCACGCATGGCCACTTAGTAACACTAGGTGAGTAGTACTAAGCTTTCAGTGAACATACTTCTCCTAGGTTCCCAGAGCTATCAGTAAATTCCTTTTCTATGGAGATTAGTAGAGCACAGTCTTACCCACCTTGGTTACTTATTCCAGGTTTATATATAATTTGTAGCTCCAGAACCCCATCTGAGTTAGAGGTCTAACATCATATCCATAAATGTCCACAAAATTAATACAATAATATAAAGTGAAAGGAGTTCTTAACATGCCTTTCACAAACATCATTATCCAGAAACCTAGTGAAGATCATCAAGCGCCCTCAAACCAAAATCTTCCAGTAACTGCTATCATGGAGGACTGGATTGCATCACCCTTTTCACAAAATTATTAAGCTCCACCATGAAACAATTAGGTTCTCCTCTCCCACTCATCCAGAATAGCAGTGTACTTATGGTTATCAACTCCTTTTAAAAATCCAGCAAAGATTTCCTCATGACCAGATGGAAACCATTTAGCTCCTTCAAGGACATTTTTGGCTAAAACCGAGCTATAAGGACGATGGGCCATGTCCTAGAAAACCTTTTGGCCCCTACTGCAGTTTTAAATCAGCTTTCCTGTATTTGGTTGACCAGTCTGGATAATAACACAGAGAAGGTCTTAAAAATGTGGTACAGCAGGGTCATTACCTGTATCTCCTTTCACATCCGTGATGATCAATAAAGTATTTGGTTTTCAACAAAATTTTTGTTCTCCAGAGGCACTGGAACCTCCATCTTCCTTCTCTGTGCCCACCAGCTTGTCTGTTTTAAATCCCTCTTTCTGCCATCTGTGTTCATTGATTCATGGTCTTTGTGCAAGAGGCCAGCATAAAGCTGTTCAACTAGGGTGTCATCATTGTAATTGAGCATCGATTATTTAAAGAGCACCATTGTTACTTTGGTTGATGAGACTATCTCTCAGACTGACATCCACTCTGAGAATAGAAACTTGGGGTAATTTACCAGACCCTTTTTATACCCCTTATCAGGATTGGTTTTACCTTTTATAGACCTGCAATAGTACGGCGTGGGATTAGGTTCCTGCAATAGGTGCTACACTCAGTGCTTTACTGAATGATAAAGACAATGCCTTGATGATTAGATATCTGTGAATATTGACCTGTAATGAGAAACATGTAAAAAAATCCCAGGCTGGCTTTTATACTGAAAAAAAAAATGCTTGGCTGTGCTGGAAATAATATCTTTTTATTTCATTTTATTTCACTTCATTTTTTTCCCCAGAGAAAACTTCCTCCTTTTCTATCATACATCATCTTGATCTTCCACTCATGCTGACAAAGAGAGGATACAAATGATTTTTAGAGCTCCACAAGGATAAAAACCAGCAGGGATTATTAAGCTCTTTCTGAGCTAGAAAATGCTTTGCTTCAGCATCTGGTTAATAAATATTTATTTTGTTTCTAATTCTGTGTGTGAGTGAGTCCCCATCATGTTTATTTGAGCAGACAATATTATGGCTAAAAGACACATTTCCACAGGAGGATATATTGAAGAGTATGTGTCACACCTTGGATGAAACTGAGATTTTTAGGGAGTGAAACATCTCTTTTTTTCAGCAGCCAAAAAGTACAGAAAAACTTTTAACAGAAAGAAAATCACATCTTGACTTTTGGACTGAGATTCTCTACGATGCAGAATGAAAATAAAAGGCCCAAGGATCTCCTTTCTGATGAGGATGTACATTGGCAGGAAAACTGGATACGCAACACATATCCTTACACAGTGCTGATGAGAACCATTCTTTCGAGGGATGAATGTTCTGCATAACGTGCTTTGGCCTTGGACCTAAAATGCAAGATGGCTCTGAAGTATCTGTGGCCTTGGAAGCTAGTTACAGGATATTCAGACATTCACTCAGTTGTTTTCTTGTGTCACTGAATTTAGTCCTAAGTCAGCAACACACAGAAGGGAAATGACTATTTTAACCACTTAAATATATATATATAAAAAATATATTAAGAAAATGTCACAGAATGTGAAGAAGATGCTGCTATAGCCTGGAGACATTCATCTCAGCAGAAGGCTGGATACAAATAGAGGAGGAACAGAAAGGCCACAACAATCCCATTATAATCAGTACTGCTGAGCAACCTAAATACAGGGGTTGCTGCCAAATTCACCATAATAAATGAATTCGATGTGTTCTCTGCCCAGGAGGGGATAGATGTACATCATGTGAGTAAACTGAAAAGACCTAATCTTCAAGATATTACACCAACAGATCTTTTAAGAGTTACAAATGACAGACAGTGATAGGTGAAATTTTGTATTAATAACTGCAGCTGTAAATCCATGGATGCAAAATTGCTAGCAGCTACTCAGACTTCTATTGATAGGGATGCAAAAATAGACCATTTTCAGCTGTTGTGTACTGCTAGCTGTTTCCGATGGGCAAAATGCTGAATCTGCTCTGTGGTGTTTTTTTAGTTGTGATCCAGAATTATATAGTGCAGTCATACTGACATTTAATAATGGTCTTATTATTGTCCTGAAATACTTGCTCACCAGCTGCAAAGCAACATTTTATTCGCCTTCGCATGCTGTGTGGCTTCCCATAGATGAAATAGTATTTATGCTTGACAAACATTCCAGTTAGCACCTCAGGTAAGTTGATGTGCTTAGCAAGAGTTGAAGCCCATCAAAATGAAGGTTAATCTATGCCAAAAGATGAACTGTCATTCGATCATTGCTAGCAAGGCTGCAGAAGTCTCAGCAACCAACAGAGATGAATGTCCTTTTTGGTTGGTTTGTTTGGTAGGTTGTTGTTATTTTGTTTGGTTGTTTTGGGTTTTTTTTGGAGAATAATGTTTAACCAAGTTATGGTACAGACACATCTTTCCTCGTGGTATACAACAAGCTACTGCAGTACACTACAGACTCATTTTTAGGAAAACAAACAAAAAACCAAACAAATTCCCATGCTTGTCAGAGAAAGCCTGGTTAGGCTGGAGTCTGGACCCTGGAAAACTTGCTCAGGGGTCACAGATCTTGGAGTGAACAAAGAAAAGGCTGATATTATAAGGGAGGAAATCGGCAGATGGAAGGCAAGAGAACTGCTAGCCAAAGCCTAGCCATTTGTGCCTGATGAGCTCTGTATTAGAAAAGGTGGTTTATTTGTCTGCCACTTCTTTTTCTTGTTTATTTTAGGGCTTACTGTAGGAAAGAAAGCAAGTGTGATAAGAAAATGCTGACTATGATATAGCTGAAGTATTTGTAAAAGGGCCAAATTCACTGCCAATGTAATTCAACACAACTGCAAGCGATGGAGCTAGCCCAGGGGTGAATCTGGCACCCTTTATTTTTGAGCTGGTTTGGTACATACTTATTAGACAGAGAAGCTTGCATTAGCCCATTAGTGTATGCTATGTTTTTAATCCATCGCATTTGTACTGCATCCATTTTGGTGTAAAACTATTAATTATCAGGGTTGAGTGAAGGGGGAGCATTCATTTCCTTTTTTTTTTTAAAATTCAATTGCTCTGGATACACACACATTTCCAGGATTTTCTTTCTGTAAACATTCAGTCTGTTTGTCTTAGGGTACATCCACCCAGAGATCTGAGGGAGTGCAGAGGGACCCTCTACCCACACTGCAATAGGTGGGAAGGTTTAGATTGGACATTAGGAAAAATTTCTTCACCGAAAGGGTTCTCAAGCATTGGCACAGGCTGCCCAGGGAGGTGGTTGAGTCACCATGCCTGGGGATATTTAAAAGACGGGTAGATGTGGTGCTTAGGGACATGGCTTAGCGGTGGACTTGTCAGTGTTAACGGTTGGACTCCATGACCTTAAAGGTCTTTTCCAACCTAAACAATTCTACGATTCTAAAACATGCTACCTGCCTTTTTGCAGGGTTCATCTGTTCAGACTCAGCATTGCCCTAATGTGGCTACATGGAAATAGGCTCAGACCAGGTAAAAACACACTGCCTTGTATGTTGTTACTTGTCACCATCGGGGATCCATGCATTTGCCAGGCAAAGTCACGAGTAATAGCAACACTTCTGGCATGTGGAAGTGTTCATGAAGCCCTCAGTTTAATCACATACACACCGCTGTTCATGGAGTGAAGGAGGGATGGGGCGTGTATGGCTTTGCTCTCCATCTCTGCCATTTAGTTTCTTAGTTTGTGCATGTTCTTATTAGGCTTCCATCCCCTAACAACCCCTTTTCTGTGCTTGTTAGTCTATCCAGCAACAGCCCTTCAATGAACTACAGCATCAGGTTGCAGGGAGGATACAAATATCCTTCCCTTCTAGGAAACGAATTTCTCTCATTCATCTGACTGACTTTTCCCTAGCCTACAGCAAAAGGCTGTTGTGCTGTGTGCCATTAAATAAGTTTGTCTGTCAGATTTTCTTGGGAGATTGTGGAGGAATTTTCTTCCTAAATTTCTGCTGTGAAATGATTCTTTCTTGTCTCATGCAAATCTTATGCAATCTTCTTCTTCTTACTATGTCTTCATCTTGTATTCTTACATTTTTTGCCCTATGCTTACTGTTTTCTATGCTGAAAAATCACAGAATGTGACAAGAAAAAATAATTTAAGATTTTTTTCAAATAATTCTCACTACTTTTTGCTGACATATGGGCATGTTGGGTTCTGCTTCATTTGAAAATGGCCCTTAAAGAAGCAGCAGAGATGGAGGGTACAAAGAAAGCTCCTGGTGGTTTTGAGATGACATCTTCACATACCCAACTCATCAGTAATTAGCACATAGAGCCTGAGCTCTTCCCATCCCACCTGAATCTCATTCTAGCAATGAAAAAGGCCACAAATGCTTCAAACCCACCAAGATTTGCACTTCCATGGCACCACTGAGCAAACTAGCATTACGGTAAGTTTACATGAAGTTTGCCTTGACTCATTCTTTCATGGTTATCATATGATTCTGTGCCATCTGATAAACCACAAAAATAATTAGCGAACTATGGAAATAATTTAAACCAGGAGCAGAAAGGAATCAGACCAGTTTGATAGTAGGATTTACAGATCATTCAAACAATTCACTCTGTTTTTATTCTTCGGTTTAACTTATGTCATAAACAAATAATTCTGGCTAGCTTAGCGTGATTAGATTATCAAAAGCTTGTAACTCAGAAAGGAAAATGCAAGTTCAGCTGTATATACTGTAGTGGCTGATCACTACTCATTAACTAGCAGAATTATCTTCTGTTGTTTACTAGTAGGTTTTTTATTAGTGCAAGGCATAAGTGAGCTTTTGCCAAATGTAAGATTTAGTGCTGGGTGAACAAATGAAAAATGTATTTACAAGAATATTTGTGAATTCTTAACTGTGAACTCTTTTTGTTCACTTTTTCCAGCTAGTCAACCAAGCAAAGATTTTCTTACAGAAATGTGTATGGGAAGTAACTTTTAGGCCTGGTTGTTGTTTAATTATGAAACAAAAAAGAAATTAATGAGGAAATAATGTATTTATTGGAAATAAAGTGCAGAAGGAAAGTTGAGGTCAGCCAAATGAGGAAGAGAAAGTCTATCTGGGCTGACCTACCTCCAAACAAGCCAGTTCCAGTCCTGGGCTCAGGACAGCCAGGTCAGCAGAGGGCTGTGCCAACCGAGTTGAGCTAACTCATTTATACAGCCCCTGGGACCTGAATGAGTATGCAGCGTGGCACTGTGCCATGCAGACATACCATCCTTCTTCCTGGGCTATCTTGGCTATTTCTCCCATGGCACGGCATTGTGTAATGTAGATGTGTCCTTAGGTGACCAACCAGCATGCTCAGCAAGCGAACCCCAAACAGCAAATGCTCAGACCAAGGGCTGTAATCATCTATGAATGCTCTACGTGCACTGATATTTCTTCAGATGAACTGCTAAATAACAAACAAATGGGGAAAATCTGGGACCGCGTTATAGGCAAGATATTAGCAGAGAAAGGAGCTGATTTCAGCCCCTTCTCCCCAGTTTGTTTGCTGCAGACATATCAGCCAGCTGCCAAAAGTATAGCTGTGTTTTCTGAACCTCGTCTTAATATTCAGGAATTTTATCTTACGTTATTTTTCTTGTAACTCTTACCTGTATGGTACCGCATACAATATATTTTGCCCTCACTATTGAGAAGTGTGAAATACACAACAGTTCCTTTTGATATATTTCAAACATACTGTTGTGTTCACCCATACAGAAAGCACTTCAGCGAATGTACTCTGCTGGTCTATTCATCTTAATGCAAAGGTCTGCTTGGAGTTTCACACTCTTCAGTCATTACTTATATGCTGCAGCACACAGTGAATTACTCCGTAGTGCCTGAAGATCTTTCAATCTTGGCAAAACAGGCTTTATTTTTAGATTGCAAACATTAATAACAATTCAAATTGACAAAAGCCTTTGACAGTACCCTTGGATGTATGCATATGTATGCACGTATATGTGGAAAGGGAGAGACCTGAGCACATGCTTGATTGCCATCCTAAAGGCCAGGTTTTTCCATTGTTGTAGCACCAGCGTTTAGCCAGAAAAGGACTTACAGTCATGTAGTAAATTCAAATTTGGAATTTGCCTGTTACATCAAACTGCTTCATCTCCATGTATGACCTTTGGAAAGAATGAGGAAAAAAAAAAAAAAACCAAGAAAAAATACTGTGCAAAATAGAATACATTGTTTGGGAACTCATTAGGTATTAGTCATAAAAACCCTTCATACGTATTCATTTGCCAAGACATAACCAGAAGTAGACAACTTTCAAAAACTAACTTCTAAAGCCAGCAGTCATTTTTTTTTGTCCTAAATTCTCATAAACTGAGTCATGTTATACTGATTTTCCTTTATCTGGAAGTGAAGTTTCTCTGGTCCCATTGACAGTCTGCTGGAATCAGAAGACCTGAGTGGACTGGGACAAATCACCTTACTTTTTCCTCTGCCATTTTCTCTGTTCAGCAGAGGGTGATGGTACTATTTTATTGCCTCGTAAAGTGCTTTGAGATCTTAGAATGACTGGAGTCTTGTGTAAGTGTCAAGTACAAGCACATCTCTAATATCTAATTAGGCCAAATTCTACTCCTGTATATGCAAATATGACTCCTGTTAAATTGAACAGAATGTCATAGGATGTAAGAAAGAACATTTATGCAGTCAGCAGCTGATATATGGATCAATTTTTCAAGCTATATAAGAAAGATTTTTAAATCTAGGTATTACTTAACCTGAAGCATGCTGACAGACTTCATTTGCACTTCATTTGTCCTGTGCTTTGGTATGGAAGCCACTCTTCTAGAGGCCTCAGACCTTTTATGCCTGGAATCTTATGCCCAGTGAGGCTATAGGATCTGGGCTTACCATGACCTGGGGGCAGAGGAGGAGATGGCACCCAGCAGTACTGCTCAGGGCTCAGCAGACACAGCACTCTTGGCTGGAGTCAAGGAGAAGTCCCTGCCCTGCAGCTGCTGAGCAGCCTTGCTGAACCTCTCTGGATGTATTCAGTACCCAATTCCCAAACATAGAGAAAAGTCACGATCCTGTGCTGGGAAGAGAGGAGCTGCCAGTGCTAGTGGGAAGGAGATAAAGTCTTTGTCAGCCCCTCAGGAAACCCATATCTCAAATGACCAGCTTGGTATTTGTAGGATGGAGGCCAAAACTGCGTAGAATTTAGTGCAAATCAATGTTATTGCAACAGCTATATCTTTCTAGTCCTAGTAGAAAAATCAAGCTTCTATGACCCCGGTTTACAACTATAACATAACAAAAAGTTTAAATTGGAACAGATTTTTTCCAGTTTGGATCAATTTATCTAAAATAGAAGAATCTTATGAACTTTTCTCTCTATAATACGTAGAAGTTGTTACTAATGTTATTGTATTTAGGTTTTTCTGAATGCTGCCAGCCATTCCTCTGCTTCAGCTGCTTTTCTCAGAGCAGATAAATATTTGCAACAAGTAGAGCTGTATGAGCTAGCAGGGGGGGAAAAACAAAACAAAAAAGACAAAAAACTGGCAAGCAAGTTTTCTGTTTCTTTGAAAACTCTCCAACACCATGAATCCTGTGAGAGCATAATTAAAATGAAAAGGGAATTTTCAAAGGGAGAAAACAAAATAAGCTTTTTTAATGGTCTATTTTTGTTCTGAGCTCAGAAAATCTCTTTCTCTTTTTCAACTAGTTTCCCCAAAACATAAATATTGGCAGCTTTAAGGTTTGTTTTTCATCCTCTTGAGCAAGAGGCAGTGAGTTCAAAAGGTTTTTCCAGTCAAGCTTAGAGGGTTTGTTCACCAGAGCTTGGATTTCTGACACAACGAGTGAGTCTAGAACAGTAAACATTACTGTGAAATTAAAGTTGCCATTTCAAGGGAATGGTGATTAAATGGTAATATATTCACATTGCTGATAATTAGGGGAACCTGGCTTTTTCAGCCACAGCAAGGGTCAAGGTCAACCAAACCCTACACAACACCCTAGGCTCACATGATTAAGGGTTATTTCTGCAGCCAACCTCCCTTGAAAAGCAAACTTCTCATCCAGCTCCCTTTCACCAGCTAATTGAACAGCTGGGTGCTGTTTTTAACATGAGTCCAGAGCAGGGCTTGAATGGCTCAGTCCATGTCAAGACTAACCTGCTCCAGCTATTTGCTGTTAGGCTGCTACTAGTTGATATTTCAAAGCTTTAGAGACAGAAATTGCTGGAACAATTGAACACTTTTTTTGGATATCCAGCATTCCTGGCAAAAATGCATGTGCCTCTTCAGCCCAAAGTAAGACAATAGCAAGCCAATATTTAAGTGTCAAACTCCTTTTCAAACAATCTGAGTGACAAATAGGTTCATATAAATCAATTTGCTTCAGCCATCTCTGCAGTAGACTGACAGTGAAATATGGAAATGTAGATGTTAACTATTGATGAAAACACGATTGTAGAATCCTTTCTGACTTCACAGGTGTAAATCAACAAATTGTTGCAGTTGCTTTTGCAGCTTTTCAAAAGCTCTGAACGCACACGGTACTCTTCTGCTCAGTCAGGAACTTTGCTGAGCATAGGCCCCAGTAATCAGTTGTGCATGTACCGCGTGACTGTGCATAAGACCAGACTCATGGCATGTCTGGTGTCATTGCACATTTGACGTAGGATTCCATCTTCTGGTCTAAACAATGTGATGTCAGGGCTTGTGTGAAAGTGTTGTAGCAGCTGGTTTACTTTGTACATGATAAAGAGTTACATTCCACCACAGGGAGAGCGTAGAGCTCAGCCTTACTCCCTGTGACATTGAGCTTGAGCAGATCAGCTAATAGGATCACATATACAGGGTCATGCATGTGTCCAATGTCAGACACAGTAATTAGCGGTGGCAGGGTCTCTTTCAAATTGGAGACTCAGGACCTGGCTCCGTGGACTTATCCCTCCAGACAGCACCGCTGTGTTCATTCAGAAGTTCCCTGAAAGTGCTTTTAAGTCAATGTATTTTCCTTTGCACTGCTTGCCAGTCCTATATGCAGTGAATGTCTTTCCACGAGCAGAAGAAAGTGCTGTGCATGTGGTTTTTTATTCCAGAGGTCATTTATGGGACAAAATCATTCTTCTAGATGACTAGCTTAGAATTTTAAAAAACATGGTTTGTGCTAGGCTTATTTTAAATATTGATGGTAAAATTTAGTCAAGGTTGTCTGAGGATAACGGTGGCTTATGCAACTGGTCAGCACATAGCAATGTGCTGATCAATTTCTCTATTTCATAAGGAATCTTTTTTGTAACTGGTCCAAAGACAAGACCGTTCTTTCCCCATTTATTTGTAATTTAGCCTGGGTACTTAATGAATTACAAAAATGGACAGAAATTAGCTCATCATCCCATAAAGGAAATATATTTCTAATTAAAAACTATGAATATGGGTCACACTTTGCAGAAGGAAGCATAAGTCAAGCATCATTCTTCTTGATTTGTTCCAGGTCACTGTTTTTCTCTGCCTGGCTGCAAAACACTAATGGATTGTCATGATAAAAATTCACTTTTGCATCCATCTGTTATATTGCACTTTTAAAGTCTATTTTACTTAATGTATCTTGATTATACCGTGCTCCCAGCTGCAAACACACCACACTTTATTAGAATAAAATTTTATCCCTTTTGGTCCTGTAAATGAAAGTAGAAGCTGTAGACAGTTTTCTTTGCATCACTGGCAGTTTTAAGTTTTAGCATATGTTAGCATAATAAATTAATTCAAGACAATTTTCAAGTGCACATTCCTCTCTCAGTCAGTCTTCTAGACACTGCGGTGGGTCCCTCTAATCTAAGTTGTTTATATTGACAGAGCTTCTACGGCAAAAGAGTTAAAAAAAGACAAAGTCAGTAGGGAAGATTTTTCATACTTCAAGGGGTATTGAAGATGGGTACATGAAAAGGGAGCTGGAAATGTTCTCCTAGTAAAATGGGGCATAAGCAGATGTGTTCTAATATAAGCATAGTTTGATAACCAATGAAACACAAGAGATTTTGGGCTATGGCATTCTGTTATTAAAAAGATATTGAAGAGGAATGAAAGACGTGCAATAATGAATGTTGAGAAGAAAATGTCAATAGAATACATTTCTAGAGCAGATGGTCTAATGCAGCAATTATCAACCTTTTTCTGATTCTGACTCTCTTGTAAATCAGTCGTTTTCAAGCAGTCCCAGATACCAGCATCAACAGTGGATGATCATGTATTACTATTAGGTTAACAGTTCTGGTAGGGGTTATGAACCCTAGTTTGGGAACAACTGCTCTGACGGAATTAGTGCCAGTTACATGCACTGTGGCAGCACCTCAAGGCCTAAGGTAGATCACTGTGTTAACTAAAATGGGGGGACACATGTTGGCTCAAAGAGCTTTCAGTTCAGGTATTAGATGGACGAAGCGGACTGAGAGGGGACAGCAAGATAAATCCTGACAAACATAATAAGCATAACAGTTATAATTACTGGCCACCCACCTATTGCCAAAAGCTTTATAGATTTTGTGTGATTAATATTTGCCTTTCTGTGTTGTTGTGTCTTCCAAGCAAGTTATGTGTTCTTTTAAATTGGTATCATCTGTGGATCTTTTACCTGTCACAGTGCCTGACACTTTAGTGTCTAAAAGTAATACTTCTGAGATTCTCTTTGAAAAGCCCTGGGACAGAGAAGGGGGATGCAGTAACTCCACAAGCAGACTCTGTTCACAGTGGGTTTGTGGCAGCATTGTTCACGTGATTCCTGTGAGTCACGGCATTTCTCTGCTCTTCATCTCAACTTGAAGGACTTGGGTTGTCATCGCACCCTGCAAGCTCATACAGAGCTCCTACACCTGCCAGCTGTGTCATGCTACGTGACGCGTCCCTTCTCCTTCACACAATGTTACGGAGGCTTAATGGGACCTTCAATGAAAGGTCTTCCATCCTTTGGAAATCCCAGCACGTTAAACTGCATTTTATTCCTGGGAGTGGTAATAGTCCCTCAACTCAACCCCCCACAGAAATAGTTTCTAATTAGGAATTTTAGTGGGATTGAGGCTCCTAGATCAATTAATTGCTTTTGAAAAAATCACCATGACAAGTAGAATTTGCAGCTAAACTCCCTAACTTTCTTTTTGAAGCTTTTCTGCTAGATTGTGAATTAAAAAAGTATTAATTTTGTCAGACGTGGGGCAAGAACAGCATCCAGGCTAACAGTGAAGGTGTTCACCTAGGATAAAGAAAACTAGTCTGCTAGTCTCTGCTTCAAAGGACAGTTTCCCTAATTTATACTGCATACCTCTGGGATCAGAGAATGAAACCCACATCCCTTCCTTCAAGGTGAATGTCCTAGCCAGAAAGCTGTAGACTTGTATTCAAGTCTATGATTTTTTTCTGTCATCTGTCCTAATGGGTATTTGATTACACCTGCATAGTTTGGGCCAGTTTCAAGGCAAAGGACCAAGAATGCCCCCATCCACAGATTTCCTTAAGTTGTGAGGCATTCCCTTGGTAGAGAAGAGTTGTAGTTCCACTTTCCTTAGGAAGATGACATGTTTCCTTCATCTTCCATGAATAATTTAATTGGGTAACTTTTACTTTTCCTGTCTTCCAAAGCTTTGGCTGACTCAGTGGCAGTTTCTGAAAGAAAGGCATTAGGCCCCTAACCGCAGAAGCAAGCTCAAGGGGTGTGAATCCCAAGCAGTGGGAAGCAGCTCCACTCAATCCAGGCTAAGGGACCTACGTTTAGAGCTCGTATTTTTCCTCCTGCACAGTGTGTGACCTTTTGGCAATCTGACTCTTAACAGCTTAACTTTTTGATGCATGTTTAACCAATCCATCATTTCTGGAGCCTAGGGCTGTTGTTTAAGAGCTGTGAATCCCATTAAGCTTCCGCACACCTAAAGGTTAGGAATCACGAGGCTGTGATTCATCCAGTTCCTATTGGAGCTACATTAGTAAGGGAAGAAGGAATGGTTGGAAGGGGAAAGAATCAGTGTTTTTAAAGGGCTGCTCCTTCAAACTTCCCACAAATGGAAACTAAAAGCAAAGAGTCATCACCCAGACAGACAGATGCTGGGGAAAGCACTGAGACAGATGGATCATGAGGTAGATTTAGCATATTCACCCAGTCTTCTTGGAAGTACTCCCACTCCTAAGGGACTGACTTAGCTGAATGAAACACGGAGCCAGTGGGATCTCTGTCCATCTGTCCTGACCAAGCAAGACCCTTTGGCAACAAAAGCAAGACAAATAAGATCAGATTAAATGTAAATAAAAAGGAGCCTGATTATCTCATATCTTTGATGAAGGCACTGCCCTGAAAGGATAGGGAACAATCTTGGTTACTGGAGATTGTATATGTATTTCATTTAAAAAAAAAAAGACATTGGGGGGAAAAAAAAAAGCATAAATAGTTTTGGGTGCAGAACCTGCATTCAAACCCAGACTTTCCCCCCCACACCCATGGCAATGAATATTTAACATCTTCCTTGGGGGAGAAAAGGCCTTTTGAGTTTTCTGTGCAAGAGGGTGTAAGAGAGGTTCACATTTTCTTCTGCTGATTTTTGTACCCTTTTGAATTTCCCTTGAATAAAAGCATTCCTGGTGTGATATAGAGCAGTCATTCAGTCCTGTCAAAATAGGTGTTATGTATTAATTGTTCTGAAACCCAGCAGTTGTGTTACATTAAAACCAATAAAGCAATTGTCATGTTTTATTTTAAAAACACCTTTACAAAAGTGCTAGGTTCTAGTCTCAAGAGCATAATGCATAGGTTACAATAGAGCTTGAAAATCTGATCACCTTACTTGCATACAAAGGCACAGTGATTTGAGATTTCAGGTTATGCAACTGTTTGTATACACTGCACATCTGAGAGCTGAATCTGGCCTTGAACTGGAAAAGGATTAAGTCAGTCTCATTTCTTCATAAAACCCCAGGCTCCCTGTGATACTGGTAGACTGCCTGAGTCATAGCTTCATATTTATAAACCACTGCTAGTGTTTTCACACATTTCAGAATAAAAATAAGCGTATTGTGAAGTTATTTGTTCAAAGAAATTCACCATCTCCAAAGCACAGATTTTTGCTCTTCTAGTTATCAATTGAAATTAAAGGTTGCAGCAAAAGGCTGGCAAGGATTCTGGGGTTATTTTTAGTTGTTGTGGGTTTTGTTGTTTGAAGATTTTGAACAGAAGGTTGGTCTATTGCATAAGGCTCCCAGACGTTTTTAGACTGAATTGAAATTTTTCCGTGTCTGTTCAAAAAACATGCTGAGAAAGGTACATTTTCAGCACTTAATGAAATTAAATTTAAAAACAGTTTTTCTAAGATGTTCCAACCTTATGTAAAAATAAAAAATATCTTGTCAGTTTTATGTTGCAAATTTCATTTCATACAGTAACTACAATAATATAAACCTGCGCTTTGGAGATGCTGCAGTTCCTTTTACCAAATGGCTGTAACATCAATTTGTATAAATTCTGAAACATACTGAGAAAGAAACTATGGCTTATGAATATGAAGGTATGAATCAGCCAGCCTATTAGTATCACAAGGAGCCTAAGGTTTTACGAAGAAACTGAATTAATATTTGTTCAGCACTTTGAAAATGTAAAGAACAGTGTAAGTGATTATTAATTGTTGGCTTTACTATTAAAAATGGGAACTAATACCTGTGTGAAATAAATGTATTTTGGACTAATTGCATGAAAGAGGAGTCCACAGGTAAGACAGAACCCTAATAGTGGAAGCCTCAAATTTCATAATCTGAATAGAGCAGTTGGTGGAGCTTTAACATTGCACCACCAGCTGCAGCCCCCTTGTACGACACTTAACCTGAGCTGCAGAGTTAGATCAGGGACCTCTAAGTGAATGCCTTGAATATACCTGAACCTGACATATATTAGTTTCAGGAAAAGACAGAATTAAAGACCAAAGCATTTAAAATTTAGGTGCTATCATACTTAACATTTAAGACCTTGATCCACGCTTCCTTAGAGTCCATGAGGACTCTGTGATGCTGCTGGAGGAGAGACATCAGGTGAATGCCCATACCCTGTAGAAAAAAATCAAGACTCTTTCTGTTGTCTCCCAGTCAGTCCTGAATTCCTCTCTGACTTGTGTTCCTGCTGCAATAGGATGAGCAGAGCATGTCCACTCCCCAAAAGACTAAAGTTTGGTGGTCTGGGACTGCCTTGAGTCACCAACAAACCCTTGACTCTACCTGGCCTTCAGCCTCTTAGAGAAGCTGCGAAGAGAGCGGAGTCTGGTTTGGCAACTTTCTGCAAGATTACTGTGGCCATTAAGTCAGCAGAAAAAAAGAAGGATACCAATCTTGGTTTGGTCACGTTTAAATAGAATGGATAATCACAACTGCTGGTCCTGTCAGCCTTTTCTACTATCTTGAGCTCCCAGGATTTAGGCAAGGGAACACAGTTCGCGGACTATGGTTGGATGCAGGAATGAATGACATGCCAAAGTGATAATTAACTGGTGGATGAGGTCTGCTAGTGCAGCAGTTCTGAGTACTGCATTATTCAGCGCTGGATACCTTGAAAACTAAAGTAACAAGCTGCCAAGGGAGTGTGACACCCCTTGGGTTAAACAGAAGCTTAAAAAAGATTTTCAAGATTACGCTTTTCTGTTTAGGTACCTAAATTCTACCTAAATCCCATGTTGGGCATCAAAGTCCTTTTTGGATTTGGCTCAGGTACTTTCCTGCATTGGGACATAATATATGGTCCTTAAAATACAGCAGATCATCTGTTTGAATTTTACTAGCTAACTCTCATTGCAATGATTATCTGATCCCACTGTATTGATAGAAAACATATGCTTCAGGCAATACCATAAAATTCACAACCAGTGAGTGTTACAGACACCAGGCAAAACACCCAGATAAATCTTGAGTATTTAGTGTGTACAGTAAGTAGCTGACTTCATTTCTCAGCTACCATAGACTTATTCACTATAAAGATATTATTGAAAATAATTTTGAATTATTTATGAGGCTCATATAGATTCAGTATAATGTTGAGAAAATGTTAATTTACTGCAGAGAGTAGATGTGGCCCCAACTCCTGCAAGCAGTGTTAGCTTTTTTCTTTTAATGCACAAAAAAATCTCAGCACAGAAGACTTCTATATGTTTATAGCTATTCAGTACAGAATGGCTGCAAAATCCAAATGGCTATCACTCCCACTTTGCTTAACTGACCATCTGAGACATCATTCCTTCTCTAGTGGTTGGTTGTTGTGCTAGGATCTTTGTGCAAAGCCTTAAAGATGCTCCCAAAGCACCAAAAATTTTCTATTGCAGGTTAATAAATACAAACCTTTCTTAAACAACCAATACTTCCAAAAATAATCCCCAGCCAAGCACATACGCTGGTATCTCCAATAGTGTTTGTTCCATGAATGTTTTCTGTGGAAAATCAATTCAAACACTATCTCAAGGGCCAAGTTCAAAGCAGCACTATGAATGATGTGCTCAGGTTGAAATCTGCTTCCTACTTTTGAGCACCCTACTCATCTCCTATCTGCATCATCACAGCTTTGAAAGTGGCTCCTATGTGAGTACAGGTAAATCTGGCTGTGCTCACATATTTTCTGCATCGGGGCCTAAGGCTATTAACCAAAGTGCCAGGAACAGGGGGATTTACTTTCTGAACTGATCGTGCATAAAAGCAAGGAGTTGATGTCCACTGACAGTGTCATAGTATTGAGAGACAAATTTTAACACCAGCTCTGAAACTCTTGGAATAGTTAGGGGCTCCCAGGAGCTGGGGGAATACATGTGAGACCCTGATGTGAAGTCTCTACCACTTTCAACTGAAGTTACAAGGGATATTGTTGTTGATTTCTGAGATTCTTAATTGGCTAATTAAGCCAGAAGGAGTACCTGTGCCAGGCTGTTCTGTTTAACGTATGCTGTATAGCAGTCCTAATTTATTTAATTTAAATATAGAATATTTCATAGAAAATATCCAATATTAGCCTTAACCTTATCTTCCAGCACTTTGTTTTAGTTCTACTATTGCTTCCCAAATTGAAGAGCTAATTATCTTCCCTGCATAGCCATTAGAGATTCTGTTCAGCTTGCCAGGAACCTTGTTTTCATAAACTAAACTAAATTAGCTGCTGGAATCCTTTGCTCTCAGATTTTTAAATCATTGTCACAGTTCTTGGGAGCCCTTTTAACTTCCCAGAACCTTCCTTGAACTAACCAATAATCCCAGCAGAGACTCAATGGCATGGTGTCCCCACCTAACCGCTCTCCTGCTTGTCCACGTTCCTGCTTTCACTCACAAGCACACTGGGCCTTGTCGGATGAAATATTGGCACTTTCTGTTCACATCATTCTCCAACAGAGATTCTCCCTCAATCCTGTTTCCATTCAGTGGTTCCCAGTTTAGAATCACACATACTGTCTGGGAGTTTATGACCCTCCTTCCTAGGACAAAGTTCAAAGAACTTTGGATCACTCACTTGCAGACGGTTGCTCATAACTTATCCAAACCACACTAATGCAAAACATGTTTTATTTTACTTTTACTTGCAGAGAAGATGAATGATGGCTCTGTTTTAACTATTTGTTCTCACTCCAACATCAGTAACGTTTATTTTGCTAGGAATATTATCTTTCATTCTTACCTTCTAACATATACGTTAATGATGTTATCAAAAGCTGTCCAAGCCAAATGGAATAACACCGTAGAGCCAACCGTTTTTCTGCTATTTGTTTTAAGAATAAAATGGCTTTTATTGCCCAATCATACAACTTATGCTATTGCAAAATCCATAACTCTGAAGATAAAGCTGACCAGATATGACTATACTACTTTCTGTCTGTTATATTGGCTATATAAGTATACATTTATAGGTTCACGATGAGCTGGGATAAAATGATTAATCTCTGAAAACTGCAACTGAGGAAACTGAAGCTGCCAATAGAGAAATCAACACTTGTTTCTTAATCATGTTTGTATCATTAAAATTTATCTAAACAAAACAACCTATAAAAGGAGTTTTATGCATGCACAGAATACTTCACCGTTACAGCTACGCATCCCTCCAGCCAGTCATAAGCAGCATTTCCACAATCTGACATTTTTTTCTAACTCATGACACTTAAAAGGCTTAAGACATAATAGCAATAGATTGTTCTTGGCAATCATTTCACCTCAAATGGAAGGTAGAAATGGTTTGGCCAACTTCTTAGTCATAATAGGCTTAATCATAACCACGAAACAGCCTCTCCTTGCCTGTGTCTTAACCTCATAAGCTTCATCATCCATGAACTAGGCAGGGCTGGCACGTCTGTGTGTGCCAAGGTATCTCTTAGAGCAGAGTCCCCCTAAACTGAGCAATAGCACCTTATTATTGCTTGTTGTGTTGCTTGTTTTATCATCAGTTTCCACTACCCCAAGAGCAGAGCCAGAGACCACCCTTCAAATCCAGAAAACCCAACACCATTTATTTTGAGAAAGAAAAGACAGTAGTTCATATTTAATCATGGTTTATTATCTGTCTACTTAAGGTTTTGTATTGCTCCTGACATTGCAGTATCTGAGCGTTTTACACATAAAAAGGTTTGGCATTAGTTTAATTCCCAGAGGACTGCATGGAGTCTCTGGCTCTGCTCCCTGCTATTATATTCAACAGCTAGGATTTCCAAGGGGCCTGTGGGTTTAGGTGCTTTACTGTCGATGAGATTGAATGTAATTTTTGCACTTCAGTCTTGTAGGCTGTTTTGAAAATCCCTTCTGTCCTGGTTTTGGCTGGGATAGAGTTAATTTTCTTCTGGTATAGTGCTGTGTTTTGGAATTAGCATGAGAAGAATGTTGGTAAGACCCTGATGGTTTAGTTGTCGATCAGCAGTGCTTACAGCAGTCAAGGACTTTTCAGCTTCCCCTGCTCTGCCAGGGGCACAAGAAGCTGGGAGGGGGCACAGCCAGGACAGCTGACCCCAACTGGCCCAAGGGCTATGCTAGACCATAGGACGTCGTGCTCTGTATAGAAACTGGAGGAAGAAGGAGGGAGTGGGGGACATTTGGAGTGATGCCGTTTGTCTTCCCAAGTCACTGTTACGTGTGATGGAGCCTGCTGTCCTGGGGATGGCTGAGCACCTGCCTGCCCATGGGAAGCAGTGAATGAATTCCTTGGTTTGCTTTGCTTGAGAGTGAGGCTTTTGCTTTACCTGTTAAGCTATCTTTATCTCAACCCATGAGTTTTCTCACTTTTATTCTTCCAATTTTCTCCCCCATCCCACCAGCAGGGAGTGAGTGAGCAGCTGGGTGGTCTTTAGCTGTTGGACAGGGTTAAACCACGACACCTTCCCATACCCTTTCTAGCAAAGTTGGAAACTGTGACAAACAGACAGCGTGCAGCACAGAAAATACTTGTGGGTGAGGATTTTCCTTTGTGCTCCCATCAGCTTTTGCCCTTAGTTTTCACTCATCCTTGCAGTTCTTTCTGAAACCTGTGGAGGGCTTGTGGTGAGAGAAACTGAATGTGTTCCTTCTCCACAAATGGCAAAGTAACTCATTCCTAAGGCTTTACCCAGGGAAGGTGCTGTTTGCTCCTGAGGAACAGGCCACTGCCCCATGCCCATCCTCTGAATGCTCCTAGCTCCACTCCAGTCCAAACAGTCAGAAAGAGAAGGGATAGCAAGTGCCTGATAATCAAATTTAGGCTACATGGTTTTTTGGGCACACTTAAGGAAACCATTTAACAGCACATAACGGCACTGCACAACACATCAGGAGAGGAACAAACCATATTCCATTGAAGCTGCAGGGGGATGTGTAGATAAGAAGAATGTAATTTAGTCAGGATGCTAATACTCCTAATCTTGCCAAAAAAAATCCCCTCACACCCTCAAGGGATATTAACAAACAGAAGTGGTTAAAACCTCAAGTTTTATGTCTCGTTTGAAAGATCAACACGGTTGTTCTGGACTAGACAGTGTAAAACTTTCCATAAAATAAAATGACAAACAAATCATTATTTGATTTTATATCCACTAGGAGCAATAAACAGAGAGGCCTCACAGCTTCTGCAGCATCTGAGTAATTCTAAAAATTTCAGGACTGTAGCACGTAAGTGGTAAAACATCTGTTCAGTGCGGAGGGTTGTATATATTCTTTGGAGTTGTTTTTGTCATCTCTGGCTGATAAATAGTTTTGGGGCTCTCACTGTATAGAAATGGCTAAATGGAGAGTTTACTTTTTCAATGTCTTGTTTGACTCTTAAAAGTGAAAATATCATGTCTTCAGGCTCATTTCCACTCCTGGGTCTCCATATTTTTAAATTGTTTGAAAAGGTTTTTATGTTAAAATATTATCAGTCAGTTTTATAGGTAATAGATACCACATGCCATGATGCTACCTGACTCCAAAGTCTTTCAACATGATGTTTCTAAAGAGTTAATATAATTATCTACATAGACAGACCCTGAAATTGTATGCAAATTTGAGAAGCCTGTGTTTATTGTAGGGCTGGAGAACAGATTTGGCTTATTGGTTGAGCATATTACACAAATAGTGGCATAGCTTTTAAAAAAGCAGATTTGGAACTGGGAATGCTATTGGAGCTGCCCTACCTGTTTGCCTTCAATTTTCTCTGAAACAGGGTGGTTTAGGTTGGCCATTGGTTCCACGGCAGCCTAGAGCTTGTACTTTGGTGACTGTAGTCACCTGAGTGTGTATTTCTGTATGGTAGAAATACAATTAGTGTCACCTATTGACACTATTGAAAAATGTCTCCACTAGATTCATACAATCTCACTTCTAATCCAGATTTTACGTTTTATAATTGAAACGATTACATTGTCAAATACCAAACTATACTCCGCAGACTAGTAAAGAGGGAGAAATTATATTGAAAATTGCTTAACATTCCAAGAGAGGAGACTCAGCATTTTAGTGAATCAATGAGCTAACCTCACTTTTCTTACTCAGATCTCCTTTAACATTCACAGAAAATATAAAATGAAAAGGGAGAAAAAGAAAACATTTTGGTTTAGCCTAGAAAAGAACATTTCACCTAGAAAAGGTGCAGTAACCAATTCCCTTCCAAGAGTTTGTATTTTCTTACCAAGCCCCTCGCAAAAAAAAAGCAAAATTCAACACCCTGCAGAAGGGAGATGCATGCAGAAAGGATTGCCGTAGTTGCCACATAGATTTCTCTTTCAAAATGCTCTGGTACTAACAACATGGTTTGCATGGCTATAAAGCATAATAGTACATGATGTAGCAGACTTCCTTGCTTCTGCAACAGGCACTAGTGACATATGTTATGTCACTTGAGACAGATGAATTAAACTTATGTTGCTATTTGGAAGTCGTTCACATCTATCTGAATTGTTTACAGAGGGAAAAAAACAACTTCTTGCAATAAATTTGTGGAGCAATATACTGCTACATAGGATGGAGGAGATCTGTCTAGAATCTGAAAATATATTGTTCATCTGCTTATAAAATCTCAGGCTCTCTTCTCTCAGGATATGCATTGTTGTGCACGTATTACTGTTTGTTATTTATTAATTGCAGTTTCTCACCAAGGGCATTACCTAACAGTGTGGGAGCAAGTTTTCAATATGAGATTGACCTGTGACTTGCCAGGGTGAAAAGCTAATGAAGTCGGCAGGAATAACGAGAATGAGAGGGGGCTTTTAAAACTCTCACGCTTTTAAAATCCTCTCAGAGTAAAATTAATTCACTGACTCTTCTCACCTCTGCAAGCCACATCGATGACAAAGAGGTGGCATGTAAGAAGAGGAATATATTTCCCGAGGTTCTGAATTATTTTGTATACAGGTCAGGCATGTTTATGCAATCTGGACATACTGCAAGCATCATATTTCAGTGTATCTAACACAGAGCCTCTCTCCAGTAGGAAACCCGAAGTGTCAGAGGCTCCTTTTGATGCTGTGGCACTCAAATTTGTTTTCCTGAATTTTTCTTGGAAAAAAATCTGTCTAATGTCAAAAGAAGCAGGACTAGAGTGCCGAGTGATGAGAGAATTTTTTTAGATCAGTTTCAGTGAGAAGAGACTTTAGGATGGGAATGCTGTGAAGTAATTTCATTATCTTTTGAGAGCCCGATATACTGCTAGCAGTGGTATTGAGGCTATGGACAGACCTCATGCTGCAGATGCTTCAGCTGAGCAAGAGGAGCAGCTCTTACGACTCTGGGAAAGGAGGAGAACTAACTCGAACAACACCCAAGTGTACAGAGCAGATGAGAGCAACCGCCAGTGGGACAAGACTTATTTGACCTGAATATATATCCATCACAACACCCTCTCCTAAAGAGATTTCTATCCAGCTCTGAGCAAAATATCAAGTTGCTTTTCTGGGAAGCTAATTTCTCATCTTTCTCTCCTCCTCCAGTGCCTTACTAATACTATTTCAATACATCAAGATTCAGATAGTTAAAGTTATTGTGCAAATAGATCCCTTTGGAGTGATTGGAACCAAAGAAGTCAGGGACTTCCAGTAACCACTTTGCAGCTTTTTGAGACTTACAGAGGTTTGGCATAGGATACAAAAAAGGAAAATAAGAGTACATCCAGCACCAAAATACAAAGAAAGTCGGTTATCTTTTAAAAGGTAGTCAAAGGTACTAATCCTATTTTCAGCACTTTGCGTAATCACCATGAACTAAATGGCCATTAGAGCACCTTTCTAACAGAAACTTACACAGGAAATAGCCATGCAAAACCATTCCTTCCCAGCCACAGTGAATACTGAAAAGCATGGGGAAAAAACAGCTTCAATCCTATTAGGACAATGATCCCTATACATTCCAGTCTAAGATTAATTCTTTCCCACAAGGACATATAGTACATTATTTCAAGCACATTTTCAAAAGAAAAAAGACATCTTTAAGAAAAAGGAGAAAAGTCTTGATTCCTTAAAGCCATTAAACATACACTTAACTTTAAGTATATGTGCAATATTCAGCAAACCAGAAGCATAAAATATAGATTCGATTTTTAATCATTTGTTGATTAAGCTCTATGCTGATTTGAAGTGTTCAGCAGTATGCAGATGCATGAAAAAGAAAAGTAAGTTAAAGGGTTAGCTGTTTAAAGGGCCAAGTTAAACAAGCTGTAATTATGGCTTCGCTTAGTCTTTTCATTCCACTTCAAAGCTTCCATGTGTGGGAAGGGTTTTGGCAGGTTAGAGTTAGCTTTAGTGACTTTTTTCAATGACCAACACTTTTCTAATATGCCTAATTCTTTGAGATACCATAGGACGAATTCTGCTTACTAACTTCAAAGAAGTCACGCTGATACCGTTTGGCCCAACCTCTTTATAAGGATGAGCTTTATTTTTCTAATTTGAATTTTGTTGCTGACATAAACTCTTTAGGATTGCAGACAGAGAGAAAGCTTTAAGGCACTGTAGGAAAAGAAAAAGGCCCAGGACCATATACGTTGAATCTTTTATCTTAATATCTAATAATAAACCCACAGGTAATAACACGACCTGTGAAACCTTCTAGCTAGGTGCTTAATTAAAAAGCAAGATCAAAGGTCATTGCTTCATTTAGAATACAAATCTCTGCCTTTGAAACTGTAAGGGAGGCGGCAGTGTTCAATAGCCTGAAATACAATGCTTTGGTTCATCAGTCCCACGCTAACCCCACCACAAGGTCATCATAGCTGGAATGCAGCGAGCATGTCAGCCCCCTCTCTAATGCCTTTTTAAGGTCAGCATCTTGCGTCTGTGCTTTCTGAGACTGATCTCACCGGCTGCATGCTGATACCAGCTGGAGGAAAGGCTGCAAGATCAAGGTGAGCATGATCAGCACCAGAGCGTTATCCAGGAGAAAGTGGAACTCCAGCGCGTGCAGTGTAGGGGTGGGCAAGGGTGTTTTACAATAAAAATTACCTGCATAGGTTACTATAGCAAATATATACTATAGCTTTTTCCTAATGCAGCATAAAATGGAGAGCAGGCCATGACACCGTTACAAATTTTGAGTTTAATGACAGATGTAACACAGGTAGCATACGGTGGGCAAGATTTTGTCAGACACAGGTGAAAGATAAGACTAGGCTTGTCATGATACTAAAAAAAAATATCTCCTTGCAGCCCAAAATCTGTTCCTTGTGCAACTTACAGATTTCAATGAGAACACCCCAAAACATGTTTGATGATAACTTGAATTCAGTGGAAGTTAATACTCTCACTTAACTCAGCCAAACTATAATATGGCATAAATACACAACCTTAATATATACAATATCAGAAAAGCAAAGAAACCCTCTATCTTTTTTTGCCTGTGTGGTCTCTTCAACAGCTTCACTTCAACAGCAACTGCCCACTGACATTGTTTCCAGGGAAAAACAGGTACCAGCCATGACACAAAGCTTAGTGAATGAAAGTATCTATAAAATCCTAGATCAAATTTATCAGCTGTAGCTTTAATCACCTTTGCCAAAATGTACAACAAAATCTAAATAAATGTAAACCAACTTTGTTGATCTACAGTATCCCAATGATGTAAACCTGTTATGGAAGTAGATTTTGATTTCCTACCACTGCTGTCAGAACTCACACTGGAAATTTAATATCCTCAAAGCAGACAGTTTGCTTCCAGAGATTTTAGAAGAATAGGTCTTTGGTTTAAATCACAGAATCATAGAACCATTTAGGTTGGAAAAGACCTCTAAGATCATCAAGTCCAATCATTACCCTAACACTGCCATCCCACGACTAAACCATGTCCCTAAGCACCTCGTCTACCCATCTTTTAAATACCTCCAGGGATGGGGACTCAACCACTTCCCTGGGCAGCCCATTCCAGAGCCTGACGACCCTTTCTGTGAAGAAATTTTTCCTAATGTCTAACCTAAACCTGCCCTGGTGCAACTTGAGGCCATTTCCCCTCGTCCTATCGCCCATTACCTGGGAGAAGAGACCAACATCCACCAACATCCATCCTCAGTTTGGGCTGAGGGTTTCAAATTTTCTGAGACTGTACCTCTCAGTCAGCTTACCCCATGCCTCATTCATTGTGTGATAGCACCTCTTTCTGCCACATTACAATCTGAGGAAGAAGGTAGCAAGGGGTATGCTTTTTCCTTTATTTTCAGTTTTCCTTGCCTCACCTAATGGGATTAATATCCAGCTCTCATTACAGTAGCTGTCCAAGCCTAAGGGTTTGTGAAAGTCTGAGAAATAACCTCTACTATTTCTATTAATTTCTAACTACACTGAATGAAACCTTTTTTCCTTCCTAACACTGACATCATTTGGTAGTCAATTTTTTGTGTTGTCTTCTAGTACAGCATAAGGATGGTTGGTGTCTGTCAATGTTAGAAGCAGCTATCACAATGTTATGCTCTATTTTTTTGCATTTCTGACAATAATTTTCATTTTTACACTTGTCTTGATCCACTGTCCCATCATTAGAATCAATATGTGGTGGCTCATATGCTCTGTTATCATATAAGTCATCTGAATAGTTAGCTGATGATGTCTTTATTTGCCTTCAGAATCACTTTCTGTGGTTTGCACAATTCTGGGCATGGATGTTTTATTTTAAATAATAATTGAATTCACTGAGTAAAATTTGTGATTAATATAGTTGTGAATTATTCCAGGAGCACTAGACACTGGTGAATAATAGAAAAATATATTTTCTGAATAATTTATTTGAAAGATATAAGAATTGTACAATAAATTATTCAACTAATATGATTCAGCTGGTCTTTAGTCATTTTTAAGGTAACTTGTGCTCCCTCTACTGGATGATTAGCTGCTTCCAAAGGAACCAAAAAAACTGTGGAATCATGAGTTCAGAATTATTTTTTTAAATATCTAAAAATACTTGGCAATGGGACAGTGGATTTTTCAATATTGATACTTAAACTCAAAGGGCATTGTTTATTCGGCAACCATCTTTTAAAAGGCCAAGTTTTAGACCTAATTACTTGGCAATGTATGTTCGATTCAAAAAAATCAATAAATGTTACTCCTTAAGTACTCTCTGACACTCAGTGATGAACTACAGCTTGGCCAGGGTAGGCAAAGGCATAAGGCACTCGAGTAGTATTTATGCAAGTGATGATGGCTGGCACTCATTGACCATGGGAATGTCTGGATGTGTGCAGCACCTCGAGCCCTGCAATCTTAATGCTGGTCAAAGACTTCAATAAATATTTCACTGTCTGAACATAATCTATTAAAATATTAATGATAGGAAGTGGTGAGTAGATGTTGATGCTATCAGGCATGGGATGGGCACTGACACAGCTCAGTCTGCCCATCTGGGCAATCCCCTGCACACAAGAAAAAGCATCCTGTCCCCACCCCAGTCGTGACCATGGCAGCAGGTTTGACATGTGTCATACAGTCAGAAAAACAGGTTTCGCTTATTGCCCCAATTAGGCTGTGGTGATCAAGCATGGAGCTGCCTGTCAGGTACCCCACAGCAGCCAGGATTATATCATTTGCACCAGATTATTGCTTTTCTGGTTATTCAGCCCTCCTTGGACCTTGTTTTCCCCCACCTAGTATCTTCACAGATGAAAACTCATCTCCTACTACTTTTTCTGCATTGGTCCTACTTTTGCTGTATCAGTACAAAAATTTGGGGTTTTTTTATGGTTTCCTCCATCATCTCAGCTTTGTATGGTATTGCTGATGGGCACTGTTGTTCTTGCAAGCTACCACATTCAAAAGGGTCCCAAGACCCCCCTCTAATTTCTCATGAAGTTCAGCCCACTCTCCTGTAACTCCTATAAAATCCAGACATCCCTCATAGTGCTAACTTCAACCTTTGCCAACCTCTTACATCATTATCTGTCACATCTAGCAGTTTCCTAAGCCATGTCCATCTCCACATCCTGTGTGGTTAGCTTAACCTCAGCCCAGGGCACCGCTGGCAGCCTAGTCATAGTAATAATAATAAAACACTATGATCTGCTCATTCTTCTTGCTCGGTACATGATGCTCATCGTTTCTTGGCTGGCCCTTCTGATCTTTTGATTTCTGACTGCCAAAGGTCCCAGGTCTTTTCATCAGACCTCATCAGACTCCGTGAAAACTTCTCTCAAAGGCTAGATAGAGAGTTCTGTGGAGAAGCATTGCAAAGTTTGTGATGAGCCTGATGTAACACATATTAAAGGACAGTCTTTCCATTTTCCTTTTTCTCTAAACTTCAGTCATGCCCCTTGAGAGTAATTTATTCTGGCAAAAGCAAATTGAATCTAATACTTAACTTACATTCAAATCAGTATAACTTCAGTGAAGTCAGTGAAGTGAAATCAGAATACAGCTAGGATAAATGAAAGAAAAATCAAGCCTGCTTTGTAGGACAGGAAAAAAAAAAACAGTCCATAATTGCTAACATTAGAATTGGTTCTTCTAAGTGATGGACATCAAACAACTAAATGTATTCAAAATCTATTCACTTGCATGTTACTTTCTTAACCCCATATGCCAATAAAATAGCATCATGCTACCAATCACACTGCTATCAGCAGTCTTTAGATTACAGCTTTTATGGTGAGAGAATGGATGGCATCCCTTTGGAGAAATAAAGAGAACAGGAAATATATTCATGGCTTCATAAACAGAAATTCAGAGTGGAAATCTTGAATTAATTTACTTAGTTCAGATGTAGGATTGTATAAATGTTTGTCATTATTTCCAGTGTAAAAACGAAGAAAGATTCACATAAAGAGAATTTGTCAGAATACTCATCACATTTCCATTATCTAGGAAAAATGTGACTTGGGATCCATTAAATACAAAAGAGTGAACAGCTAACTCACTTCCTGATAGTTATATCATGATTAGTTAGAGTAATATAGCAGTACAGTACATACGAAAGTGGTATGGATTTATTTATAATCACTCTAAAAACGGTGCTGAAGAGATGTTTTGGCAAAAAGCAAAGAATGTGAGTTAAGATTAAAGGCCATGAGTATTTGGTGGCAAAATTATTCTTTGTTTTGCAACAATACAAATATTCTCATCAATATTAAGACTGTGGAATTCAAGCATCACTAAAACAGTCCACTTTTATTTTTAATACATCATTCTTCTTGTTCCTGCCTTGGTAAGTGCCTTAATATCACTAAAACCCCTACTCATTATTTCATTTAGCCCAGTAACTGGGACCATCTTGAGTGTGCAGGTATTTGTAGATACGCAGACAGTCTTGTTGCCTTCTTCAAACACTCTGTCTCTAAGAACATGAGGGCATTTAAGACTGAAAATGATAACGGCTTTTTCTTATTAATTTGATTTCTGTTAGAAGCAGGGAGGCTCATAGCAGGATCAGGAGCTCAACTATCTTCAGACCCAATACAAAACCAGAACCAGACACCTTCAGAAATTATTGGAGAGTACATGTAGGGCACTTGCACGCATCTCCAGTGGGCCACGGATGTGTTGGAGAGACTGCGAATGAGCATCTTGCTCTGTGCATGAGAGGAAAATCTGATGCATTTGAGGTCTATTGCAGTTGTGGTATACAAACAGGTCACCCACCAGGCACATGTCCATGGAGTCCATCACAGCCTAGATGGTGTGAAACTGGCAGGTTGAGTTGCCTCACCAGCAGTTGACAAGACAAGAATAAAGCCATGTCAGCCAGTTAAAAACTTGCCAGGTGGCAGGACTTACACCGTGGTAGCCATTTGACAGATGGGAAAATGCACCAGAGAGAACAAATCCACCACACAGAGCATTTTCCAAGCAGGCGTGGGAAATGAATTCATGTGCTCTAAATCCCACTTGAATGCTTTCACTACAAGACCATTCTTCAGCTTGAAAAATGAGATCATGTTGGGAAAATATGGTATGGAAAATGCAAAGATATAAGACTCTGCATAGAAGACATAATATCAATAATATTCCATTTTGTCCAGGCTCACACTAAAATTTTGCAGGAATTTAAGTCTACCCTTTTCTCGCTGAAATCTCCGAATTTCAGGAAACAGATTCTGAAATATTTCAAGGAATGAAATTTCCAAATCTGGTCTAAAACTGAAAGTTCGTATAAAAAGCCATCATGTTACAGGTTTAAGAGGCAGTATTTTTTCGACGTTGCAAGGAACAGAGGGAGCATTCACAGCACAAGCCGTTCTTTTCATGACTGAAATAGAAGCCAACACGACCCTTAGGTTATCATGTATTCAACAGCACATTTTTTAGAGGAGTGCTCTTTGTCTGAAAGCATCAGTTGTTACTATGGTTGCTAAACACTGCAGTAAGACTTTTATGTTTGCATGTAAATTGTGAAATCCTAATAATATAGACTGAAATGTTATATGCCCCATGACTGCCTCAGGCTGAAGTTTTGCAGAGCATTTTACCTCTAACCATTCAGTCTTTCTCCAAATGAGGTTAGGTTTTGTCTGTGTTAGAAATGCTGGTGACCCCTTCTTTCATATGCTCTTGTCTTAGAGAAGACATTTGAAATTTGGCAGGAAGGTGAGAAACTGAAGATTCACAGCTGCAGTGGATGTTAAAAGAAGCAGAGCTCCAAACATGTAAAATACCATATCATGTTACATACTTGGAAAAAACCACCGAATTATTCTCTCTTTTACTTTATTCTCTCTGCACCTTTGTTTGCCAACTGCAAAATACAGGTGATACTACTTATCTCTCAAAAGCACTGTGAAAATAGAGGAAAGTTTGTGAAAACTAAAAGTCTATACAAATAAGCTCCATAAAAAAATAAGCCATAAAAAAACCCTGAAAAATTAACAATTCTGTTTGTAGAAGAGGGTTTGAAAAAATGTACGGTATGCAAAGTAGGAACCACTGCAAAGAACAAAGATGAAAAATGTCTGAATGAGCCTCATCCTCCCTGAGTACTGAGGCACAGATCTAGGAGAGAAAGCACAGTATATGGAAATACTGGTATGTAATGAAGGCACGATAAAGATGTATCATCATAGTACTTAATATACGAGACAGGCAAATGAAGGTAATACAGCCTGCAGGAACCATAAGAACAAAATAGGCGGCTCCTCTGATGGCAGGTGGAGTTCTTAGGCATAAAAATGTCAACTGATATTACACATGGATATTACTTTCAGCTTCTCATCCAGACTTCACCAGCCTTTGATGTAAGTAGGGATCTAGACATGAATATGAACTTTTTTCCTGATCTCTTCTCTATAATGGATCAGTTCAATTCAGCTCTGGCAACCCAAGCATCACTGATATTTGGAAAAATTTGTATCCTACTCCAGTCATGACGGATCAGATCTTCTAATCTCTTCCAAAATTTTTAATTTTGCAAGCCTACTAGTGAGATAATTAGGCTCTCAATCCTTTCTTGAACAGTTCCACAGCTTTTGCTTATTAGCCTTTACAGAAAGATTGTGCAACACTATGAAATGCCTTAAAAATGTGAACGAAATCATATAGTGGTATAACCACATTAGCTCAGATACATCTGTGTGTGTGTGTGTGTGTGTGTGTAGTTTGTCGTATGGAATAACAATAAGCATTAAGAATTAAGGCTTCGGTCTGTTACTGTTGCTTTAGTATCCTAAGTCTGCAGATTTAGGCATCACACTGCCTTATAATCCTCTAAGCACCCAGGTCTCTGCCGGTAAAATCTCCTGATGCCTGGCTTGCTGGCCACGTACATAGCTGTATCACCTGTGATATTGCAAAGCTACAAAATATTCTCAGCCAGGAGCTCCTCCGCTACCTATTTCTACATCACTCATGGAGGATTGGGAGCAATACAAAGTACCAGTGGGTATTTTTTGCTGTGATAAGGTGTCCCCCTTCATCCAGTGGTGGGCACTCACAGAGTGTATGGAAGAGTCGGCTTTGGCAGAGCAACAGGGCACTGTGCAATGGACATTCATTCCTCCTGTCAGCATTTCCTGCCGAAGACCCGAGGCTTTCTGGAAATCCTCATCTCGGGCAACTGCAAGCATGTCAACACCACACAGTGGAGCGTGACATAAAGTGAATGAGGACCCAAAAGCATATAACCAAGAACACAACTATTCTGATTTTGGACTCAAGCCAGCTCGTATGAAGCACAGTCTCTGAATACCATGCTCAGCTGCAAAGAGAGCCATCTCAGGCGTATCTGCTTTCACTGATTTATACTTAATCACTCTCTCTTCTGGTATTGTGTTGGCCATCAGGACAGCTTATGAGCATCAGGGAGTCCTGTAGTTCCTTAGGAACAGAAATGGTCCTTTTCTTTACATTTTACACAGCCAGGCACACTTGATTGTAATACTGTACAAACCAAGTAAGTCCCTGACAGGGTTTTTTGTCTACAAAAAATTAAATTACATGTAAATATAAGAAAAAGGTGTAAAGTTTATATCATAAGTATGTTTTCTCATTACATCTGGGTTTTTTTCTTTGTAGCCTTTCTGATGCTCTCTTGACATTGCACGGGAGGTATTTTTAAGTCATTCATGCCACTGCTTACTAAATAAACATCTGACGCATTTTTTAGATCTAGGATAAACTATATCCATTTCTCTTTCTTCTGCTATGAGGTTGCTTATATTAAGAGTCCCTGTGACTCAGTTAATCATTGCAAAGGAACCATTACACTCATAATAAAATGGGAAATGAGCACACTGCAAACACCAGCTTTATTCAGAGAGTCTAGAGATGCAAAACAATTTCAGAGAACTGTAGCCATTAGCAAAAATAGCAGATTACCTGTGACAGCTAACCAGATGTATGCACAATATCTTTGACAGAGCTTTCACAAAGAACAGCCAGCTGATTGTAAAAGAAAAATACACAATTGGTTTTAAAGGAAAGGCAACCAGGACAAATACTTTGGGATGGTGAACATCAGCATCGACCTTCCAGGCTACAGAAAATTCATGGAAACTGCCCACAGCATCCCTGGTGGGTATGGTCCTACCTGCTGTAAAGCAGCTCTTGCTCATCCCCTTTTACACCAGTCAAAGGTACAAAGGAGACAGAAAGGAACAGGTAAGTGTTTGAAGAGCAATAGCCTGAGCAGTCTTTGGGGACCACTGGCATCTTGTACCTGGTTTAAGTTTACATGGATTCAAAATGCTGTCAGAAGAATTAGCAGAAAAAAAATCCATCAAGGGTTTCCAGCCACGCGCACGCCTCCTCTGATCCCCCAGGTTCCTGAGCCAGACGTGTCCTGAGGCTAGGAGAGCAACATGGGGAAACATCACTGTCATACCCACCCAGGGCTTAAGTTTCCCCCTAGACACCTGCTGCACACCACAGTCAGAGACCAGACACTGGAAAAGAGGGATGAGTGGGTCCCAGCCTTACTGTGAAGGAGCCGCCAAACACTCCAGCGGACTCTGGGTTTCTTTAACCCATGACAGTGCCAGGGAAAGCAGCAAGACAGCCATAAGGAGCACATAGCTGTGCATACCCAACAAGCTCCTTCACCACAGCAGCCAACTACTGAAGCTATTCTGGACTAGGAATTTGTGCCCAGGCACCAGTCCCTGTTGCTAAATGCTGTCTGCACATCTCTCCTGGGTTGTCAGGGCTGCCAACAACCTGCAGAAAGTATTAATCCTTCCTTTGCCGAGCTGAAGACCATGCTGGCTGCTTGTTAGGAGAGAAACACCTAATTTTCATTGCAACTACAATGACTTACTGCCACAGTGTGCTGTTTACCAGGGATGCTGAGCTCCTCACAGCCAAAGGAAAAGATTTTTACAGTACTTGCAAAAGTAAATGTAACATGCAGGGCCCTTTGGAGGCAAGCCTAGAAGTTAGATGGAATATAATATGTCATGATTTATACCTGTTGTAGGTTATACCTCTCTGTGAGAGGTAGTTACAGGCCAGGGATGCAGTCCAGACCTTTCTACTTAAGCCTGTATGAAGAAGTCAGCAGGCCTCAGACTAGTGCTTTCAGTAAACATAGTTAACAAGAAATACTAAAATGGTAACATCACAGATCATTCAGGTGCTTGTATTAATTCTAAAATAATTTCACTCCCCCACTGCATAGGGCTATGTACCTAGTCTTCTCTATCAAGTGTTACTTATGCCAGTTTATGTGGTGTAATTGTGCTGCATGACTCTAGTTGAATTTGTTGGGGTTTTGTTTGTTTCTCTTTTCCTGATGACACCTGTATTCATGAATATTTTAACACTTCTGTCGGAGATCTTTGTAGCCCTAGGAGGCAATTACTATATTACAGGTGTACAGGTGAATTTTGCAATGTGTAGGCCGTGGTCAAGCAGATTTTAAGTGTCTGGGATGATTCAAGCTCTTAAATGTCTTAACAAATGTACTAATGTACAAACTTTAGACTTTGTGATCTGGATACCACTAATCAGTAGCGTGTAAGTGCCTGAGCTCTACTCAGTTATCCATATAAAACCTATTGTAAGTCTTAATGCTCACCTGGTCACTAGTCATTAACATTGAAACACAGAATCACAGGAAAATTCAGTTTGGAAGGGACCTCAAGAGGTCTCCAGTCCAACCTCCTGCTCAGACCAGGGTCAGCTGTGAGACCAGATGAAGCTGCTCGGAGCCGTATCAAATGGCTCTTTAAAACTCCCAAGGATGGAGACTGCACAACCTCTGTGGGCAGTCTGTGCCACTGCTGGACTGTCCTCATGGGGAAGAATCATAGAATCATAGAATGTTTGGGGTTGGAAGGGACCCCTAGAGTTCATCTAGTCCAACCCCCCTGCAGTGAGCAGGGACACCGCTAACTAGATCAGGTTGCTCAGAGCCCCATCCAACCTGGCCTTGAATGTTTCCAGGGATGGGGCCTCCACCACCTCTCTGGGCAACCCATTCCAGGGTTTCACTACCCTCATTGTAAAGAATTTCTTCCTAGTCTAAAAGGAGTTCTAAAAGAAGTTTCCCTTTACATTCATTCTGAACCTCTCTTGTTTCAATGTCTGTTGTTCTTCATCCTCCAACCATGCACTGCTATGAAGAACCCAGCTCCATTTCCTTGATGGTAGGTACCTTCCCCATAGGTACCAAGGGATGCTGTTGGTCCCTGCAAAACCACCTCTTCTCCAGGCTGAACCAGCCCAGATCCCCCAGTCCCTCCTTGCAGGGCAAACATTCCTGCCCATGACATCGTGGCTGTCCTCTGCTGGCCTTGCTCCACTTTGTCAACATCTTTCTTACATTGTGAGTGAGACAAAAATACGGCTTAACTGTCAAATTATCTGTAATTGGGGTGCTGATCTTCAATACTCCTGTGGGAATACTTAAACCAAAGCAGTCAGAACTGGTGAGGTGGTCATGCCCTAAGTCAATGCTCAGACTCACTCTCATTTGA
The DNA here is from genome assembly GCF_000687185.1 of Egretta garzetta. Taxonomy (NCBI): domain Eukaryota; kingdom Metazoa; phylum Chordata; class Aves; order Pelecaniformes; family Ardeidae; genus Egretta; species Egretta garzetta. Next base: position 1,225,505 of record NW_009258615.1, on the reverse strand, counting down.
TTTACAAAATAAGATTTGAAAAGTGACAGTGTGGTTTTGTCACCATAAAACAACCCTCCCCTGGAGTTTCTGTACAGTATCAGAAATGGAAACCAGAGCTCCCAGCAATGTATCACAGTGACAGCTCACAAAACCCTCAGTTCAGTGGTAACAGAAATCTTTTCGAACACTTTGTGTCAAAAAAATGCCTCAAAAGATTTCCTAATAAACCCTCGTGGGTTTCCTTGCATAAAATGCTGCATTTTTTTCTGGAAATTAGCTTTCTAGTGGATGGCCTGCTTGCTGAACATCTAAACTTTGAAGTCACAAGGGGGATGAAGGGGCAGGAGATTATACACACTGGAGGACCAGCTTACCTGCAGGTAATTTTGTGTTAGAAAGCACTAGCCCATTGATTTGGTAGAAGGAACAAGCAAAGCAAACAAAGGAAAGCTACTTTTTAAATTGCTTTTACTTTCAGGTAGCTCTAAGTGACAGTAGTAAAAAATGATGCAGCTCCTTGCTTGACCTTTCAAATGCTTCCACTTCAGCTCTGGGTTTGTCCTATTTACGTTTGCTTTTTATGAATATTCCAGAAAATGCTTTTGTTGGTAGGAAAGTTTGCTAAAGGAATAAATTTCATAGGTGGAAATTCAACTCCAGGAAGTCAATGGGGCCTCATTTTGACATTCCCAGATGCCTGAGAAGAGCAGATTGAAAGTCATGATCAGTTATTTGCACCTAAAACTTGCTTTGAAGAGTAATACTCTCCAATGAGAAACAGAAATGGTATCATACGCCCTATGCGAGCAATAAAACAGCTCAGTCTTCAATGATAAAAACATATGAAACCCAGCTAACAGTGTATTTCCGAACCGCACATTTTGCAGACAGTACTGATTATAGGCTCTATCGCCTCTAAAATGTCAAGGGTGAAGATACCTTCACCTTTGCAGACTGTTCTGGATTTCACATAGGAGCTGTGTTATTTTTTCAGAAGTATTTTTATCTTAATCTTAAACTTTCTCTGGGTTGCTCTGTGTTCTCTGGTTGCTTTGTTCTTTCTGGGTTTGATTTTGGAGAGAAAGTGGAGTTTATTTTTTCTACACTTTTCTTTCACTTTCATAGCAAGCATTCTAGCTTTTCCTTGGTTTATTGACTTAACTTACTTTCTTGATTTTTTTTTAATATTATTTCTGTTTACTCGGGATGTATTTTTCCTTTGGACTGTTTTTCCCCCTTCCCAATTATATCTTTTTCTTTCATGCTGTTTTTCTTTGCTCTGGCTTTCCACTTCGTTCCCCTGCTAGTATGTTTGTTTTTCAGATTGTGCAACTTCTTTAGGCTATGACTTCTGTCAGCTGACGGTTCTAAGAGGAACGATATACAATGGACGGGTCCTCCGGGACCACTGTTTCAATGCATTGAGAATGCACCAAGGACTCAGGCAGACCTAATCATATCGCACAGTTTGATTGCAGTGTGATTACCCCTGGAAGAAGGGTTGTTTTCTTTCTCCCACCACAGAGAGGTAGGTAGTCAGCACTGAATAAGAGAAAATTTGAATGACATCAGACAATTGAAATACTTTCTAAATAATGGATCCACATCCTGGCTATACAAACTAAGAATGTATTCCTATTATTGCTGAACTCCTCAGGAGCTATATTGAGCCCTCAGAAAGGCCCTTTCACATGGGAGCAGATGTGCAAAAGAAAGCATTTAAAGAAAATTAACTTTTTTTCCCCAGAGTTCTAGAGAGTAGATGTAAAATGGCAGCATGGGAACATAAACCGTAGTAACTGCTCTAACTCAGAAATGTGCTTTATATAAATACACTCAGAAGAACAGATGCTTATAAATGCATGGGTTATGTCTTATCCTTATTTTAACATGGGCCAAGCTGAGATCCCTGCTTCTTTCTAGGAAAACAGAAGTTAAGAGGGAAAAAAAAAAAACCTATAAGGAAAAGGCCGGTATTTCTTTTCAACAGCAAAGATTTCTTTTAGGGCTGGTTTTCACTAGAACCCCAATTGCACATAGACATTTATACCTGAGGTCTCCAGCCCAAACAGAGGGGTAAGCCCCCATGCAAGAAGTAAGAAGGCACAGATCATTCCCTGTCAGCTACCAGCACCAGTGGCAGGTGCCCCGGGCTACTGCCCTCCCATGAGAAGAGGGAGAGGAGGGCAGCAGCCAGGCAGGGAGGTGCTGGTAGGATGAGGGTAATGTCGATAAGACTATGGTTACACAGAGAGGGATGAGAGTCCAGTAGCTAATGCAGTAGCACAGGAGTTAAGATGCACGAATTAATTCTCTGCTCCATTACCCACCATTGCAGTGGTGCTGGGAAAACCACAAGATCCTGTGTTTTGACAATATTCAGGTGCCTGACTGCTACTGCTTTCAAGGGGGAATGAAATGCATAAATATTTTTCCAATACCTGGAACTTGGTACCAAACTATTCCACCTCTGGGACATGGGCTGCCCTGCCTCCTTCTAGGGGTACCTGGGGACGAATGTGTCAGGTAGAGGTGTTCAGCGTGCAGCTGGTGGGGATTGTGTTTAGCATCTCAGATGCCAGGTAGAAAGTACAGCTATGCATGTAGTTACTAGGCATGAGTGAGCAGAGATGTCCTTAAGCACCAAGCTCTCCCCAGACCTCCTCCCACAGACCTATCTTGCTTATGAACACATTTGGACCAAGTACAATCTATGTAATAAATACCAACTGCCTTCAGCAGAGGACTTCTGGGGTCTTCCAGGGAGAACCCCAGGTTATTTCATCGCCTGCTATCAGTCACACAATCCAGTAAGGGCTGCTGAATACAAGGAGCTGACAGGGCCAGCAGAACATGGCAGGGACCGTCATTGCTGCCCCTGCTGTACCTTGAATCACAGTGTGCATGTCACTCTGTGCAGGTCACTCACAGCAGAAAGCAAAGTAAGTGGTTGGATCATCTGGCTTTGAAGCCATTCACACTCAAAAGCGCTATGTAGGCTATGCAGCCAGGCAGCCTGAGGAAAAGCCATATATTTTTGTCATAAATTTATGGGTAACTGAAATAATACCCAACTCTTACTTTATCTGGCTCCTGTCTCACAAATGTCATAGTTTTTGAGGAGAGACTCAAGGAGAGGAAAGCCCTGACAATTTTTTGTCATCAAAGCTCATCAGATCGCTTGGGAAGCTTACCATTCAACACAGGAGACAGGCACGGTTAGTGGAGCTGATGGGACGTATGCCATAGAAGACAAAAGGGGCATGGCAGAGCTCTGCAGGATGCTAAGGTGAGGGGGCAGGTTTGCATCCCCGCTGACACAGGAAGGGCAGTGGTGGTCCATGAGGGTTGCTCCACCTGAGGGCCTGCAAGGTGGCAGGGGGGACTGTGCAGAGGGACCAGGGAGAGAGGTCACCCCCAGGGAAACCAGGCTGCTACAGTCGGGATGGGACAGAAGAGCCATCCATGTCTTCTACATTGTTTTTTTCTCCCCATCCCAAAGAGATGAGATATTCTTGGTGATTCATGTGATTTATGTGGAATTTGGGGAGGGCAGAGGTGTCAAAAATTTGAGTTTGACGTCAGTTGGACGTGATGATTTTAAAGGTCTTTTCCTACGTAGACGATTCTATGATTCTATGATCATTATGGCTTTTATAGGAGCAATGAGGTTGTAAAGAAAAAGCACAATTCTGCTTTCAATGCAGTAGCTATGGCAAATTGGGAAACAGAGTGAGACACAGATAAAATTCATACGATAGATAAATGGGTATTTCTATGAGAGTGTTCAAAAGAATTTTCTTTGTAAACAAGATAATCTTAAGATGACTGTGATCACAGCTTAAAATAAATAGTAATAAAATTTAGAATTTATTTGTGAACACACAAGTATTTTATACTTTCCATAAACACTGCAAGCACAAAAAATGAGAGTTCATTCATTTCCCAAGTATTTTTATTATTGCTTCTCTAGAACACCTGGGTTATTTTCTCATTCAGTTTAAGACCTTTCATCATCTCTTTATCTAATCTCAGAACAGCATGGGATCCTACTTCCACTCATCTATCTTACATGTTTAGTGGAAGCTGATAGCAAGATAGGGAGAGGAGTTAGAGATACGATTTTAATGAAAAGCAATGATCAAAATATTTGGTGCACTATTTGGAGTACAAAATGAAGGCTACAATTTAAAATGCTTCACAGGCTTTCTGTATGCTGTTGACTAGATAATGTCTACATAATAATGTACATTATCTCCTTGGCCACCAAGGTGGCAATTTGCCACATGGATGTTATTGTTCAGTTGTTTCAGCAAGATCCTGAAATCACGAACTACAAGACAACCCTGAATGGCATTTGTTACAAGCTTTTCCTCCAATATATGAGACTACATGTACAGATTTCTTTTTAAATGGATTTGGGTTGCCTCTGGTTGTACAAAGAGATTGATTCCTATGAAGTGAGAAAGCTCTGGTGTATCGCTTTGTAAGGCTGACTTGACAACATGACAGACATGGCTTCATATGAACACATTATTTATTAGATTATGAGCAAAGTCGAACACTGTCATGTGCTGAGAGAAGAACGTGTCTCCTCTCTATAGGAAAACCTGGCTGTGCTGGTGAGCAGTAAGAGAGATCCCTGGGGACGTGCCGCAGGAGCAATGCACAGGGGCTCTGTGTGAGGATTTTCCTTGCTCATTGTAGTGTTTCTCCATACTTTATTTTCTCTTTATGTAATGAGTTGTAATTTATTTTTTTTCAGTCAAGGATTTCAAAAAATCTGCTTATATTAGTGAAGAAAACTCATCGCTATCATAGAAAAAAGGGACATGGTTAATACAAAAAAGGACAAAGATGTTTGCAAGTCAGCTCCTCTTCTTCAGAGGGAAACTGGAACCCTATGGAAGGCATACATTTCATGTTAAAGCCCAGGAGATCATTAATTCATAAAACTAGTGATTCAGATAACTAGCTGAGCAGAAAACAACTCAGTACTACATAAAAAGGAATGTCTCACAGTGTTTGTTATAAACCCTACCTTTTTCTGGAGCTGGAAGCAGTAGCCCTTGCAGGTGCCGCCATCCCCATGGGACCCCCGGGCAGTGCTCTGCTGCCTTGCCTGTGCCCCTGCCTCCTGCCTGGGGACAGCCTTACCCCACTCCTTGGCAGAATGCAGCTCTGACCATTTCTTTTTAATTACCTGGCACCAGAGTACTCGTGGCATTACATTTTCTTCTAGATTGCATTTTTGGACATAACACCTAAAGCCCATCTAGCAGCAGTTAAAGGCATATCTACACCAACATAAACATGTCGGTGCCATCTAATTCAGTTAATTAACTGAAGCACTGTATCACCCTGATGTGACTATGTTGCTTCTGGGTCCAGAGTTCACAAGCTTGCAGTTATTTCAGACCCCTGCATCTCACTCCACTGCGAAAGTGGATATACTCTGTCTCTCTCATTAGTCTCAGCCAAAAACTTTGTTTCTGCAGCTTACCTAAGTTAGTTCTTCTATTATTTATTTGCTTTACTGCAGTGCACGTCCTCATGACCATACATCCTCATTATTGTTCTGTCCTTTTATAAAATCTCCACCAAGCTTTTTCTGCTGCTTAAAGATTGTGTAAAGGGCTCCTGAGTGTTGAATAACTGATCAGCTGATTTCTGAGCTTATTCTGAAGTGAGTAACTAAGAGCAGAGCCACTGTTGTACATAACTAATGAGAGAGAGAGCTTTCCTCTGGGTCTCATCTGCACTCCCATATAGTTTACCCTTATTGCCATCACTGCGTTTGAAATGGGATTTTATTGCAGTGACTCCAATACTGTCAAACTCACCACCACCACCGCCGGCTGCTGCCACCACCTTTGAATAACTAGATTTGAGAAGTGCAGATGGGATCGTTCACTAAATTGTCCCTTATTTTCTCTGAGCATTTGTTATTCATTGGTATTTTCTGAATAATCCAGATGAGTAACATTCGAGCTATAGACTGCTCACAAACCATCCACTCCTGCTATCAATGTTCATTACTCCTGTTGTGTGACTTGGCTGCCTAAGTTTCTGCTCTTTGATTTTTAAACAGAAGAAAAACAGCAAGGGGATAGGACCATGAATTTTCACATAAAGCATCATTTTTGCTAAAGTTTGTTATTTCAAGACGTGTGCAGTTCAAATACCTGAGAGGATCTGTGTTTTCTTCTGAAAGGTCTCCTCAGCCCTCCTGGGGAGCTTACATTGACAACCCTGCCAGGTTCACCATTCAGCAGCAGGTCTTTGCTTCCTTCATATCTGAAGACATTTCTTAATATGAGGCAACTAAGAAATTATTATGGTTATACGTTAGCAGCATGCACACAGTGCTCTCTGCAAGGTGAAGAAAAGCTTGTGTGCTCTCAAGCTCCTCTGCTTTTTTCTTCTCACTCCATTAATCTAATAAAAGATGTTGCGTCTCCTTATAAACTCTATTCATTTTCTAAAGGAACAGAAGGAAGCTGGGGCATTTGTATATTGAACAGAATAGAAATTGTTGCATGAAGCTCCCCAAAGAGCAGATGAAAATAGGAGCATCTATTTGCAGCTGCCAGTGAAACGGAGAGATATTAAACTTAGTTAGTACTTCACCAGAAACTGGAAATCAGTGGGGAGTGAGAGCTCTTCCTGACACAGGGAGCAGATGAATGAAGGAGCCAATACATTTAGAGATGCCATGAAACATTTGGAAATGCCAAGGAACTAACAAGCATTAGAGGTCAGTGCTCTGGACTATCAAAAAGCCTGGAGAAAGGGAAATGGGACTTTACTGGGAATGGGGTTAAACTGTACGAAGGTGGTGGGGCTGTAGGTTTTTTCCAATTGATTGTGTTTCCAATGAAGTAACATCAGAGTAACAATGTGGATGTAGCCAAAACTGTGAGCAGAAAATAGAGTTACCACAATTAAATATCTGCATCAGTTTCTGGGTTCGAAGGTGTTAAGAGGAAAGGGCTCTGATTTCGGCCACCTAGAGCAAGAAGAAAACTAAGGGTGTGTGAAAAAGTGGCTCAGCGATGTGTCCTTGACAGTTGGAATTGATTTGGTTTTGAAAATGTATTTTCCCTGTGATGTGGCAAGATGTTGGGAAACGAGGAGAGCAGAAGTTAGATAAAAACTGAATGCTTCAAGAGATGTGGATGTGCTACGACAAGCCGGGGGCCATCATTTGTTTGTTGTACAAAGCAGCACTTGCCCAAAGCAGGGGATGTGAGGGGATGCAGGGCTACGAAGCACCGCCAGGCCGTGGCTGAGCACCACTGGCAGAGAGCTGCTCCTCTTGCTCACGTGCTCCTTCCTCTTCCTCAGCCCACACTAAGGTCAGTGACTGCTCCTCCATTTCCACGCAGGTCGGTCATGAAATCATCCCATCATTACCCTTTACTACTGTGGGAACAGTGTCCCTGCAGCAGCTGAAAAATGAATAACCATCAAAATTCATAAATTTGGAGGTAGGTGACCAACTGTTCACATATTATCTGTGATCACATGCAATACAGGAGGTTTTAAAGAAATTTTCCCACCTTGTTTTCAAGCTATGTGAATCTATTCCTCGCAGAAAGGTTTGTCTTTCTGCCTGGGAGAGTAACATAAGAGTTTATGAGTCAATTTCTTCTCCAGACAAAACAGAAGACCTTGTTTCTCTCAGGGATGTCTCAGCTGAAATATATGGCATATTTCAGTTTGCATTTACCTAAATTTGATGGCAACTTTAGAGATGCCAGGGTAAAGACTGTCTTAATATAGCTTCATATTGTCATCTGAATGATCTTAAAAGAAAACTGTACATATAGAAGCCAAACCTGCATGGAAAAGATGTGCAGTAAAATTCTCAATGATGTTGTCATGACAACAATGAAAGTCAGTAGATCACCAGTTAAAATCATCCATGATTTGAAGCTTCTCCCGATAAAATGGAAGCTGACTACTCTGACATATGGTGAGTTTGTAAGAGTGAGGTGTGTTGCCTTTCCGTAAGAGATTGAACCTTTCTGTAAGAGATACTTTAAAAATTGCATGTTGATATATTTGAAGATTACAAGTGGCAAGTGATGCATTGCATCACAACTAAAGGACTCAAATCTCCAGCAATTAAACTGAAATGAAGTAGTTCCTAAGTTTTCTAGAAACATAATCTGCCATATAAAACTGGAAGTTTTTATGGAGAACTCCCCATCTTGCCACTGAATGCATCATAAATAAATGAAAGAATTACCCTAGCTCTGAGTGGTTCACAATTCTTCAAGATCAGTTTATACAAAAGTGTAGAGGTTTTAAACAGCCAAAAATATTCAAGTTATTTAGCAATCTGGTATCAGATAAACATGGAAAGTGGAAAGCAATTTTAACCAGAACTCATTGACTTGCAATGAGGCCTGTGCAGGAGACAGATGTTCCATTTCACAAAGGATTTTGTGGTTTCCAATCCTGCCTTGGTTCTGAATCTAAATGAAATATAATAAAATACGGAAAGGAAAACACTGAAAAGTTTTAATTTCAGGTTCATAAAAACATTTTTGTTTGCTTTTACCCATTTTTATTTTCCCCTTTGCATCATGAGTTATCTCTCCCCCTCGTCCTTGGCTATGTCCTTGTCAGTGATCTCTCTTAACCCCTGGCTAGTCTTTTCCTCTTCCTAATCTCTTCATTTGACTACTCACTCACCAATTCAGTTATTGCTCTTCTTACTCCTCTAAGACCGCTTTTGTCAAAGCTTTTATAGACCTTTAATAAGTCTTGCTCCATCAGCAGTTCTCCACCCTCATTCTCTGAAGCCTGGCAGCTATTTCTAACACTGTCAAGCTGCACCCTTCTTCTCCAAAGCTTATGCTTTCTTCACTTTGCCTGCCTTCTAACTCCTGCTTTATAGCAAAGAAGTCCTCTGTGGTTACAACAGGTTCTCCTTTCCTTCTCTTACCAACTATAACCAGTCTCTCAGTCGCAAACACAACTATAATTGCCACATTACATTGACTCATTAAACCTACTTCTCTAACAAAGCCCACTCTGGCCACCTACACCGACAGGGCTGACTTATCTTTGCATCCATCACTATCTCTGCAACTCACCCTGTGGCACAGTTTTCATGGCAATGAAATGGAGGAGCTCTGCTAAAATACAGCACAAGTTTCACTTGCTGGTTCCATAGTTTTCCAAAGACGCATTTCACTTTAAAGTTGTCAGCCGACAATTTTCAAGTTATGGATGAGCGGAAGATTATACAGAGATAAGCATCTCATCAGTTTTACTTGGAATATTCCGAGTACTATGCCACTGCCAAGGCTCACAGCACAACATGCTTAGAACCTAAATTCGCAGAGAGAGAGAGAGAAAAAGGAGTATTAAAAGATACTTACCTACAGTCACACAGCAGCTCTGTACCAGATTGCTTTACACCCTGCCAGAGTCCTGAATTACAGACTCAAACATACACAAGGAATAGAGCCCTGTATGCATAGATTAACGTATCATCCTACCAACTCTCTACAAAGTTCAGGAAAATAAAAAGAATTATTTTTAAGCTTCCACAATCCATTGCTGAGAGCATTCTTGGAAGTAAAACCCTTGTTTCAGCATTTATTTTATGCCACGGCTCCTTCAGGGGCAGATTTGTAAAAATGCCCAGGCATCTAACAATGCTGACAGGTTTCCAATTACATTTCTAAAGGTGCTTTTATAAATTCTGTCATGCAGTTCTCTATAGCATTTAGGACCTACATTTATTTCCTTTGCTCTAGTCTTCCCTTCGTTTCTTCAGTGTCATTTTGTTAATTTTGTCTATTTATTTTTTGCAAAATATTATTTGGCTCTTGAGAGCAAAGTAGTCCCATAACACTAAATAGGACTTTCAGAGTCTCAGGAAACCTGAGAAGAAATATGTCCATCGGGCCTTCCCCTATCAGGAAAAGGAAATCTGACCCCACAAAAATAACACTGATGAACGTCAGGATGGTCTGAGGCTTGAGGTGTAAACATCACTGCTGTGGCAGGGCTGTATAGCGATGAACTCCTTAAATCAGAGTTGTAGGTGATCAAAAATAACGAATGGGTCCTGGTGTAGAAGGTTTGTACACAATTTTCTACAGTGGCACATTATGTACAGTTGTGCTGCCTTCTTAAGCAAAGGTGTTTTGGCTCCTCAGTGTCAAAACTCAGTACTGTGCCTGTGATAACTAGTGGTCCAGATTTTCAGTCCAAATTGCCTAGGACTGCATGGCTCAAGGGAGGCATCTTGGCTTCCTGTAGTACTGAGAACCCGGTAGCTTCAAATGGAAGTGCCTCTGGTTTATGTGGAGCTGATGTTAGCTCCCCCAGGGACTCAGCAAGCTGTAACACAACACAGCAACCTAGTCTGCGTGTCAGCTATGTTGTAAGGTTTATGCATTATACGCGATGCTGGAAGAGGGTATATTCTTTGAAACCTTCGGTTGAAAGCTTCTCCAGGAACGCAGGGAATGATGATGAGTATTCCTGTCGCCACCAGAGCTACTGCCTTCCTCCAAAGCAGCACTGTGCTGGTTTGGTGATGTGCGCACGGAGGAGGAAGGGCTGTGCTGTCCCGACGTGCATGGCTGTCGCTATTTCTGGCACCAGATAGCATCAGAAAACAGCTTGTAATGGGGCTGTGTCGAGATTCAGTGAGCAACCTAAATGGTCAGAGCTTCTCTTGCCTGTGCAGGGAGGAAAATGGGAAGTCACTCTATTATTTATCAGCAGTCCTGGATAACAGGGGAGATCCCAGATGACTGGAGGTTGGCAAATGTGACGCCTATCTTCAAGAAGGGCCAGAAGGAGGATCCGGGGAACTACAGACCAGTCAGCCTGACCTCAGTACCGAGGAAGATTATGGAGAAGTTCATCTTGAGTGTGCTCACCAGGCACATGGAGGACAATCAGGGGATCAGGCCCAGTCAGCATGGGTTCATGAAAGGCAGGTCTTGCCTAACCAACCTGATTTCCTTCTACGACCAGGTGACCCACCTGGTAGATGAGGGAAAGGCAGTGGATGTTGTCTACCTGGACTTCAGCAAAGCCTTCAACACAGTCTCCCATAGCATTCTCCTGGAGAAGCTGGCAGTTCATGGCCTAGATGGATGTACTCTTCGCTGGGTTAAAAAGTGGCTGGATGGCCGAGCCCAGAGAGTCGTGGTGAA
>NW_009258615.1:1203787-1214023 GCF_000687185.1 Egretta garzetta | reverse complement strand
CCAATGGCATCCTGGCCTGTATCAGAAATAGTGTGACCAGTAGGAGTAGGAAAGTGATAGTGCCCCTGTACTCGGTGCTGGTGAGGCCGCACCTTGAATACTGTGTTCAGTTTTGGGCCCCTCACTACAAGAAAGATGTTGCATTGCTGGAACATGTCCAGAGGAGAGCAACCAAGCTGGTGAGGGGTCTGAAACACAAGTCATATGAGGAACGGCTGAGGGAACTGGGGTTATTTGGTCTGGAGAAGAGGAGGCTGAGGGGAGACCTGATCGCTCTCTACAACTACCTGAAAGGAGGCTGTAGTGAGGTGGGGGTCGGCCTCTTCTCCCTGGTAACAGATGATAGGACAAGGGGGAATGGTTTGAAGTTGTGCCAGGGCAGGTTTAGGCTAGACATTAGGAAAAACTTCTTCACCGAAAGGGTTGTCAGGCTCTGGAATGGGCTGCCCAGGGAGGTGGTAGAGTCCTCATCCCTGGAGGTATGTAAAAGAAGGATAGATGAGGTGCTTAGGGACATGGTTTAGTGGTGGGATGGCAGGGTTAGGTTAAAGGTTGGACTCGATGATCTCAAAGGTCTTTTCCAACCAAAGTGATTCTATGGTTCTATGATTCTAATTAACTCCAAGCCAAAACCCATGCCATTGCCTTCGCGGTGGCAGTGTTGGCAATGTATCAGTGCGGCTCATTTGTAATAAGTAACAGCAGTCTCCTTCCATGTCCTGGCTGGGCACTTTAGCAGTGAGGATTGGATTAAATAGTGTCATACAAGCACTGCTGCCCCCAGCATCTGATGGCTTTGATGTAAATGAAACAGGAAGCCGTTGCTCTCCATAGTGGGCTGATGTGCAGGGAAAGCGAGATCTGTGGAGATGGGATTCAATTGTGGGAACTTTGTGGGTGTTAAATGAACCTGATTTGGAGGGCTGCCAAGGGAGGAGATGCAGGAAAATCTGATGAGAGATACCAGGCATGAGAGTTAATTGTGTTTCGGAGGTTGGAGAAAAAGCTAAAATTAAACCATTATCAAAGAAAAGCCTTGGACAGTTTGTTTTAAAACAAAGTTAATGGCTGGAGCCTGCAGAAAACCTAATTAAAAGGGAAAAGAAAACAAATGAGGTTTAGGAATGTGGCAGTGCATTCAGAAACAGTTTTATATATGGATTTTCTGCTGTCCCCTGCTGTATTTCTGTGACTAAAAAAGCCATTATGGCAAAGCACATTTAAAAAGGGATTGTAGCTGGGTAAGAGCAAGGTATTTTGCATAGGGTTGCAGCATGAAGATCCATTGCTTATTTTGGTCATCAAAGGACAGCTAGAAAACAGACTTTTATTTTAGAGGTGATTCTGAAGCAAAGGTCCCAGATGCTCTGAGCTTCAGGTCACAGGGCCACAGCGAGATCAGGGCTGCCAACAAAAATGGAGCAAAATGTAAACACTACAGCCAGCCTGCGATGGAATATATGCACCATCCTTTTCCTAAGCCCTGTGACTATGGGTGGAAGTTATACCATCTAACTTTACATGTCTGTACCCCAGATGTTTACATCTAACCACATCATCATGACCTACCTTTTATCCGAATAAAAGAGAGAGGCATTTTCAAGGTGTGATTCAGCTGGCCTGGTTAGATACCTACTTTAGGATGACGTGAATCACACCCGAAAAGTGCTTGTCTCCATTGACTTATTAAAGGAATCTGGATAAATAGCTTTGGTGTAATTATATTTACATTCAGTCACATTTAACACAACACTGTGAGTCACCTGGAAGGGATATTTAGCATGGATTTGAGCTAGTTTCTGTTGACTTCCTCAGAAATACAAGCCCTAGAGAGAAGCAAGGACTGCTTTTCCTTACCGCAGTGCTCTTCATCTTCTGTGCTCAGTGGGCCACAAAAGAGTTTCCAGCGAAAGTTTAGCCAAAATTTGAGCTTGTGAGTTCTTCAGTTGCCTAGAAATACCCCTCATCTTCAAAAACATATCTGCCTTCCTGTCCTGGTCCTTCATAAGGCTCACCCTATGACTTAAGAGTCCTCAAATTCAGCCTTATACAATTGCCTAGGTCAGCCCTAAGATCGTGCTGTGTTTGTGAAATTTGCATGGGAATTTTGCTGGCAGAAAAAGTGGTTTGGCCTACCTAAAATTCACATACTGACTAGTTTATAGACTTCCATGGTGAGAGGGGTTATAACTGGTTATCAAAATTGTTTTCCTTCTTAAGTCACTCACTATTATGCACCAGTGTAATTTTATCTGTTGGTTGGAGTTGTTCTCCACATTCTAAGGAACATATTAGAGCACCAGTGTCATGCATAGACAACTGCTTCCCTAGCTGCCCTGAATCACTGTGTATTACAAGTCTTCCACAAGGATGAAGATAAATAATGGATATTTCTGACTGCACCAAATCAGAGTGAAATGAGAAACAGAGGAATTAGATGACATGGAAGACCAGCAGACCATCTAATATACTGACCTGTGTCTGATACTGGCCATCATGAGCTGTTTCAAGATCAAGCAAAAGAAAGCTTCTAATAGAGAACTATAGAATTACAGGTCAAGGCTTTTTATCTCCCATGGTTACTGGCTATTGCAGATCTTGGGCCAGGAGACAGTTATAACCTTGATGTTCCTGTCCTAATTTAAGGTTCCTATTCTTCAGTTCTGCCCAACTTTTGGATTCAGAAATCTTTCTAGCAATGAATTCCACCATTAAATTATTTATTACAAGAAAATGTTTCCCTTTATCAGCTTTAAATGGGTTGCCTTCAGTTTCATTGGATGACCCATAGTTCTCATGTTTTGAGGTGAGGCTACACACATGATCATTCTTTACCATTCATTGCTTTGTACACCTCCATCAGGCCACTGCTTATTGAGGTCCCTGCTAAATTAATCCATCTCATTCTTATTAGATGCCCCTCATAAATTCTTCCTGTGCTTAATAATTTTCATCGCCTGTTTCTAAGCCGCCTTCAATTTCTTATGTGTCTCGAGCTCACACATTATTCAAAGTGAGTATATAATGGTATTTTCCCATTTTCAAGTGTTGTTGGCTCTTTTCATCCTGAAGAGCTGGAGAAGATGGTCTTCAGCAGGGCTTCCCATGTGACTGCAGCAAACTCTTGAGGAGGATGTGTCGATGGAGTTGTACTCCTTCAGTTTGTGTCCCTCACTAAGCAGGAAAATGGGACCACTCAACATATGAGAAGGGCTGTAGCACAGGATTCAATCATACCTCCAAGCTGGCACCCCTAGGTATGAGCATGGGCTTTTATATTGACAGATACTTGTTAAAAAGAAAAAAAAAAAAAAGTGCAATTCGGTGTTAAAAGGAACAGAAAAATAATTTGTGTCAGAGCTGGTACGTCTTCTAGTTGCAACGTGAAAATAAGGCACAGGCAGGAATATCCCACAATGGCTCTCAGATTAGAAGCACAGCAACTTTTCCCGCATAATACAATAGTACTAAGTATATCAGGTCTTCTCAGCTCATGAACTCAAGTAACTTTTTTTTTAGTAAGCAATCATGCAGAGTACAATTGCAAACAAATATTTTCACCAAACTACCATTACAACATTTCATCCTGAGAATCTCAGATGTTGCCAACTTGTGATGTCAACTTTATTTTGAAACATTACAGTAGTGTCGCATTTAATTTTTTTAACTGTTATTAATCCAAATATAAATTGTCTACATTAAAACCAGCATTAATAAAGTGGGCAGTAATGTAATAAAAATATCAGAGCAAACAAATGGTTGTTTGTAAACTGGCTATGATGAATTATGGACTGATGAACAACAATTTTTCTAACCTTTTTAGATGGTCAAATATAAAATTATCTCTGGGGAAAATCTGAGAGAGAAAGGCAAGGATCACCAATCTGGTTAGATCCAAATGTGCAGAAATATCTAAGGATTTCATTTTTTTATGCTCTCAGAAGTTAAGCATCCAAATTAATGTGATGAACAGCTGGTATATCTTTGAATCTCATCTGTAAGACAGGACCATCCTTCTCTATCTCATGGCAGTGATGTGTGTATTCAAGTCACTAGTGACATACTCAGGGACAGGGCTGGTGAAGCGAGTGTCTCCACAAGCAGATGTGTTCTCCTCCTCCTCTGGAGCAGCAGAGGTTCAGTAGGACTTATCTCATCTGTGACTAAAGCCTGGGCTGGCTCTGGTGCAAACCTCCTGGGAGAATGATGGTCCCCATTACATCTGGGCTGCGCAGTCAAAGAAGCACTGGCCACAATGTGACACTCAGGTGGGAGCCATTTACTGTTTATGGTAGGAGTCTGACCAAGCCACCTCTGAACTGCAGGACTGAGCCACTGGAGGAGCTTCAGCCTAGCAAGGAAGTCAAGCATAGTTCTGCTGTGGATTTCAGAGGAAGGATTGTCTTAGCCCCTTTGCTGGGCTGTAAACTAAATCACTTCAGAGGATGCAAGTAGGCACAGTCTCCGAAAAGCCACACAAGAGTTAATGCAGCCGAGTGCTCATTTTCTATAAGGGTTACAGAAATAATAAGTGTTTTTCTACCTTTCTAGTATTTGTCATGAAGAATTAAGCCACCTGGAATAATTAACTCACAAAGGCTGCCTGTGTAAGTGCTGGCAGGCAAGGCATGTTGAGCTAGGAAAACTTCCATAGCAAACTTAGTATTTGAAGAGAAGTTTTTTAGTAGATTTAAATAAAGACAAACAGAAAAAAGGCAGCAATCATGGAAATGTGTATGCTATAATCAGAAATATTTGCAGTAAAGATGACATGAAGTCTTCAGGGAATAATTTATCAGCTTTTTAATTTATGAACAGTTTATGTTTTTCTCCTTTTTTTCAGTAGATCGTTCTCTCTCTTCAGAAACAAAAATGCTAAATCTAGTTTTTCTTTCCCCCCTCTCCCCTAATCTGTTATTTTTCTTTTCAGTGCTCTGATACCCGTTATTACTGTTGGTTTTGCCTTGAATACAGTGCACTGTTCACACATGGAAACCTCTGTTCTATCTGCATCTTTGGGCAAAGAACACCAGAAGAGCTGTGAGTAGCGGCAGCAGCGTGGCAGAGGGAGCAGCGGGGAGGAGCGCCAGGCAGCGGGGGAGGCTGTGAGGCTTTCCATGGGAGAAAACAAAGTTTTAGAGTTAGAAATGCAGCTGAGAGAGGAATAGAAAATGGGAAAGTAGACCGATCCTGACATCCCTTCTGCGTCAAGGTTAAGAAGGTCATTCATGCGGACAAGAAAGCAGCTCCACAGGCTGGGAGCTGGGATGCACCTGAGGTAATATGGCAAGGACAGGGCAGGAAAGGGCTCACATTTGGACAAGGGGACCATCTTCATCTCTGGGGCTCTGTAATGTCAGAAATCCATCCGCAGATTATAAGCCAGAACTTCTCCTACAGAAAACTCCCACTTGCCATTCCTCCTTCCAAAAGGAAATTCTGGACACTGCTATGACAATTTTTATCTTCTCTGCTGGCTTATTAATCCTCTGTGCTCCTTCTTGCCCATTTGCCTTTCCTTTCTCTTCCTTTCTGCACACTACATCCTCCCACATGTAGCATGTAGGCAGCTCCAGATTATTAATGTATTATGCCGGCAGCCAGATTTTCATATCTCTCACAGGTGTTTATGAGAACATCTCTCCAATGATCTATGTTCACTCACTGTGAAAGTACAGTTTCAAATTTGCCCTTGAAATGTGAAACAATCAATGTTGGCAGCATTTATTTCTTCCTGTCAAATATTTTTCTCTTTCTAGACTCTATAAACAATTTAAGAATAATGTCTTATGACAGTGACGCTGCAATCCAATAGGGCTTCCTTTGCTTTCTAATTTGTCTTACATTTGTTCAAATCAAGGGGTAAGGAATCTAACAGATAACAGTGACAGCATCTGGCTCGATCATCTCATTGCTAATTGGTTCTGTGATTAGTGCAGACAAGCAATCGAGAAGGTGGATACAAGCTTCTAACATTTCTAGGTGAGGGCAGGTTCCAGCCCATCTGTTACGTGATATATCCACTAACCTATTCAGCTTCTCATCTTCTTGATTCTGAGGAACCCTCCTCAGAGACAGGTTGGGATTTTTCTGAGGTTTATTCAGGTGACTGTATAGTCTGCTTTTGCGTAGTTCACCTGAACTGTAATATTTGCTCCCTGCAGCTCACATCAAACCAGTTTGCCAGGACGTTAGTTTGCATGCTTGCAACGTTATCAGCCCAGGCTGACAAATAACCATTTAAAGCATTTTAGTGTTCATGAAAAGTCCAACTTCAGTTTAACTGTTGAACCAATGCAACAGCATAGTCTGAATTTCCCTCAAACATCACTGGACAGACTAACTAAAATATTGAAAACTCAAGACATTTTTCATATCCATTTGATTTTTGTACCTCCCTGCAAAAAGGAATAGCACTTACAAAAGTGCTATGTATTATCATTATCTCTTTTTTTCATCTCAGTAAATTTTTGGTTGAAAATCAAAGCTTTGGGGCTGTCTCTAAGTGCTCACAAATTTAATTCGGATGTCTTTGACATTATGGCAATTACTTAAAAACCCATAAAACCTTGTTTCTCTGAACATAGTTGGAGCCAAGCAACTTGAAAAGCTTTTGCTCTAAGTCTAATTCAGACAACACTCAGCCCAAAAGATCACAACCCATTCTCTGTCCAGAGCACCACATTTCTGAGCCCACTTTTGCTTCCTGCTTTTCTGCCTCCTTCCACCCACACCCAAAGCAACACTCAGTGAAGCTACTGACCTTCATGGTTATGATATGCTTTCAAGGTTGTTGTATAAAGAAATTTGTTTCTATTTTACTGTCTGATAGTTTAAGCTCAACCACAATAGTATTTTGAGGGTAAATATAATTAATTAATTAACTACAGGGAGTAATGGTATGATGTAGAACCAGGTATTGTGAGAATCCTACGAGCTGTTCCCCATAGTTCCACCAAAATAACGTTGGCCCATCTGCGGAAAACCCTATTTTAGCTCTGAGTTTCCCACGAGGAGAGTAGTCAGAAAGCTCACTTAATTTGCCAGATGTGTCTGGTTGGTAAAGTGGGTAAATTAGTGTTATAAATGTCAACGAGATCTGATGTTCCTTTTTCTGAGGACTACGTCTGCAGGACTTTCTCCTCCACAGCGATATTCAAATGGCTCATTTTTCTCACAGTTTGAAGTGGTTCCAGAAAAGTAGAGCATCCAGTTCTTCCAAGTGCTGAGGAAAATCAGCAGGAACTAATAGCTGGGGTAAGGCACGCAAGATGTTGCTCCACAGAAACCTACCGTGCTTAAAAGGGAGAATGGTAAAATTATAAACAGCACTGCAAGCCCTCATAGCACAAAACTTCATTTGGTCAGACAGACATTGTCCTAGTCCTTCATCTTTCATGTAGATGTATAGAGAAACCCAAGTAGAAGTTTAATTCAGTTTGCACTTTTGATCTGCCATTCATTTTAAAAGCCCCCTTTGGAAGACGTGCAACCTAGCTACCTGTCATTTGTCTTCTTCAGTGGATCACGAGCTTAATCTGCTCTGGAAATGGTCCCTACCTTTCAGCAATAGCATAACAAATATGAGACAGTAACCTCTGAAGGGATGCTGAGGAGCAAAAGTGAATACTGTGGAGACAATCCTTGGTAGCTAGACTGTCTGCTGCTAGTCCTAATGCATTTAACTGCAGTGTAGAATACTCTGCTGCCCCTGATGAATATGCGTTAAGTGCCATTTTCAGTACATTACAGCTTTTTAGACAGCTGCTCGCCCTTATTGTCGTGCCTATTGCAGTTTCCTTTCCACTGCCTATCCTGAAAAGTTAAATATCGCCTTCTGAGACACAGCAGTCCTGGAAAAGGTACCACTTGTTGGATCTGGTATGTGCTTTTATTCTCGTCAACTCCTCATTCTTTTCGAACCTGACGTATAATCCCTCTTAAATGGGTCCCTTTCTGCTATAATTTGGAGCTGTTCCACTTGATAATTTATGCTATCGTCACTAGTTAATATGATCCCTAATCTCAGTCACTTTTATCAAGCTTTTTTATCAGAGATACTGCTTTGAGTTGTTTGTATTAATAATAGTTAAGAGCACTGACTAGGAGCGATGGTGTCCATTGCCTCCGTGCCCAGCCGCTCCAGGGGGTGACCTTCCCTCCTATACGAACCAGCGGCTAATGAAAAAGCACCTCCGCCTTTTCTTGTTTTCAGGTTCACACATCCTTGAACATATACTAGTTTAAAGTTTGTTTGACATCTTAGATCAGCTGAAGGTTGTAAGTAATTTAAAGTCATTCATCTAAGTCAGCACCTAAAATGAAAGCAGTAATGGCTTATTCCATAGGGAGTTACTTGTGAGCGGCTAAAAGTGTGTAACAGTCCATTGCACAGTGCAAAGCCGAGCTCAGTAGAAAGTAGATGAAAACCTATACAGAGTTTAAAGGGCGTCAGCAAGTATTCATTTTACCCCAGACAGTCAGTACAGGGGCCACTTGTCTTTTTATCAACGGTATCTGATAACATGAAGAAATTAATAATTTACAGAGGGCAGGCAGTACTTTTCCATTAGAAGCTGTGTGCAAAGGAAGAAAGAACTGCTGGCACAGGCCAGAATGCTCCCCTCAAGGTCATTCTGCCACAGTGCTGCAAGTGTGTTTCCTTTTAACCCTTTCCTAATCAAGAAAAAATACAGCTCTGAATTACATGCATATTTTACCCATACTGGACACAGAAAATAGCCCACAGCCATGGTGGACTGCATGCCTTTGGCATCCTCCAGTCTTGCAAGCTGTTCAGCTTTGGATCTAGCAGTTCCTTGAGCAGGAAGATCTCATGGGAACTCTTGATGCTTTTGGGACAAGCCAAAGGTCTCATTCAGCCTCATTCTCACTGCAGAGCTGGCACACCAAAACTTCATGTGTTACTCAGCGGGCAAAAGAACTGATGGTAGGTGGTTTCACCCAAGGTATGCATCCTTTGCCCACCAGTCCTGCCCTCCCACTCCATCCCTTCATGTCCCTTGTGGTACGCCCCGGTGCAGGGGACATGCGTGCGGTGGCTGCCAGCAGCTGCCTGTGTGCCTGTTGCCTGTCCAGTGCACACACATTAACATGGCCACTGCCAAAGGGGATGCATCCAACCAGCCTTTTCCTCGGTACCAGTCTGGATCTCTTCCCTCAGCTCAGACACTGCTTCTTGTGTAACATCTGGGGTTGCAATTATCTCTGAGCCCTCAGCGGCTCCTTCGTGCTCAGATGAGAGTTTCTGAGGGAGGGGAGAAGAACGGACGAGCAGACCCACAGCGCAAGGACAGGGGTTTGCCATGTCATCCTAGGAAGCCGGGCTAAAACAATAAAAAAGCTCACCCAGGCCATGCGCTGATGAAATATTACAGCTACATACTTGAAAGAGCAGGAAATTATAACATTATGATTCCTACAGAAACACTGTCCTCTGCTATATGCCCAGCGTAGTCCTTGATTAAATCTGTTAAATCTGTAGTCTATCATGCATCCATTCATGTTGTTAAGCACATACCATAAAATATAATGGAAGTGCAATAGTGCAGAAACATTTGAACTTGTATTGTTTGTAGTTAGAAAGACCAAATAAATGCTTAAAATATGCAGAACCTGCCAAAAATCTAGAGACATATTAAAACTGCAAGATACCCGGTTTTATGCTTACACATGATTTCTTCCTGTTCCTGATGAAAAAGTTTTTGAAAGACTGTCCTGAAAAGGAGATGAAGTAGGGAAGGAATCCGAAGGATTGCCATGCATGGTGCTTTTCAATTTGTTTCTTCATTTTGTTTAGTTAAGCCACACGCATTTCCGGAAGAGTTTTCAATGCAAATTTTTTCAACAGCAGTATGAGAACAACATCAGACAGCATGGAAAATCTATGCTGGTATACTATCACAAGCAGGACAGGATTTCATCGGGCTTAGTTAAAAACCTCCACTGGTGCCATCGGAGCATTCTCAGAAGTGCAGCCATTTATAATTTTATAATTGGCCAATCAAGGTTGGGTTTTTTTTTCCTTCTCGCTTAGTTATTGAAATGTATTTTCATGATTCATGGAACACTCTTTATGTGTCAAGTTTTTTTCCCTGATGATAGATCAGGTTCCCTTGTAAGCTTGCTGTCTATCCATCTTCCTTTTTCACACTGTGGATAGAGGGAAAGAGGGGAATTATGAAGGTGCCGGGCACTGCCCCAAAGTTGAGGCTG
>NW_009258615.1:1199105-1203636 GCF_000687185.1 Egretta garzetta | reverse complement strand
AAAGAGGAGAATTATGAAGGTGCCGGGCACTGCTCCAAAGTTGAGGCTGAACTGAAGTTTGTACTTAAAGGAGGCACCCAGTCACTTTGCTATGCACAAAAAATATACTGTATTGTTCCTAAAATTACAGTACTTGCTGAGTATGAAATGGATTTTCTGAGAATTTACAAGTAAATCCGTTAATTGGTTTGAGTTTAAGTTAATTGAAAATAGGTCCTTTTGCACCTTCTGTCAGACTTTTATTTATCCCTAATGAATTCTGTTATAAAATACAGACCCTTCATTATTCATATATCATCAAAATTCTTTGAAGCCTTTCCATAGGACATTTTCAAAGTAATTATTTTAGGAATTATGTCCCTTTTTACTGTTATTCATCAGAGCTGGGAGTTTCTCATTTATCAGCGAGAGAAGGGAAAAGTGTTGCTTGGGGGGGTCCTCAGGAGAGCTCCTCTCCTCCTCAGCTGCCGCCCGCCGTTGCTCTTGCTCCAACAATTCTCGGGGGAGAGAAAGAAAATGAATCATTTATGAATCCATTTGATCCAATGACAATTTAAATCCCTATAATTCCATAATCATACTGTTATTACATAGTGTCACACCAGGACTAAGGTTGTCCAAACAGACAGTCATTGTTTGGTGTCTTAATATTGCTACGTTTGTCCGAATTTGAGGGTAGCCCTCAGTTTCTGGGATCTATAATGTTTGTTTGAGAGATAATTCTACCTTCCTTATTGTATTTTGCCCTATCTTTAAGTGTTTATTCTTTTATTACTCCAGGGTCTAGGAATTCACTTGTCCCAAATGCTTAGTACTAAATGCTACACAAACAGAACAAAAAGCTTTCCCATCCCAATAAGCTCAATTACAAAAGATGAAATAAAGAACAGAAAACCAAAGGGAAATGTACGAAAAAGATTAGATGGTTTGGGCCTGGGTAGTAGGCAATGATCTCAGCCTGCTCCTGGCCGGAGTAGTGAAAAGTATTGTAAGCCTCGCAGCGAAGGGTGGTCTCTTAAGGAAGGATCTGAAAGAGTCCAAGGGTTTCACTACACAGATATCCTGGTGTAAGGGACAACAGGGGAGAAAATATATGTGAGGTGGTTAAGAAATATATCAAAAGAGCTGGAAGTTGGGATAGTTGGAGATGGGCAGCAATACATTTATATGATTGAAAGTACAAGAGGAAGCACAAGTGATGGGAGGATGTCGGGTGAGAGGAGTGGCTTGCTTTCACGCCACAGGGAAAGGGCTGGAAAGGGGGTGGCTGAATGACCAGTAAAGAAAATTATCTTTGCTTCACTTTTCTGAACTGATAAGAAAACAAGAGAAAAACATCTTGCAGTAAGCAAGATGCAAGAATTGAGAATCCGGAAAGAAGTTTTGTCTCAGTTGATGCACAGTAGAGGCTGTTGTCGTGATGAGTACAGACCTAAAGTCAACTTAAATGTGTTTTTCTCTGGCAACATACATGATTGCCACTAAAAGGTATTTCAGTGCTGTAATTCAGACCTTGCTCATTCTCACATTAAATCCCTTTGCATGGGTTAAGTGCTGATATTCTGGCTGTCTGAGGCCATCTGAACAGCAGGTATAGCACACACATAGCAAGCCTCTGGTTCCCCACCTGTGGCTGCAGAGCATGGGTGACCTATGAGGCCAGGGCAAGTGACCTCCGTCAGGCCCCATACTGTTACCTTGCTATACCGCCTGATCACCAGCTCCGTTACAGCACCGGGGTTTCTTCCTCAAGAACCTTCTCAATCAAACACACTCATTAACACCAGGCTCTGCTGATGCATGATAAACCAAAAAAGAAAGGAAAAAAAAACCCCCACATTGTAGTAAGTATACTCTGTAGTATACCTGTAATCTGAGGTAGCCCTGCCATCCTGTCTACTAAAGACACAGATCTCATACACTGCTCCCATCCAGGCTTCCTTTTGTAAGGGAAATTTGGAGACTGTTCTCCCTTTCGTTCTGAATTTCTTTTTGTTGTTTTGGAATTGTAGGTCCTCCCACAGAACACAAACTGCAAATTTCAAAGCAGCTGTATTTAAACTCAGTCGAGAGTATAATGCAAACAACTTTTTTCACTAAAAGAGAAATGATAGAAAATTGAAATACACACAGCCAGTGATTGTTAAAATAGTAGATCATCACATAAATTTGCATTAATTGCACAAAAGCTGAAAATACTTCATTAAATACCCTCATAACACAGTAACCTCTTTAGAAAATTATTTCTGGGATAAGCATGTAAATAATTACATACTCTCTGTCCCATGTAGTTTTATCTGTCTAAGCAAAGGGGAACAGAGTGTTATAGCTCAAGAGCACTCTGATTTTTGAGCAATTGATTAAAAAGAACAAGTATTTTAATGACGTTCATCAAAAGTGCTGTACATATATGAATTGTATATTCAAGTATCTGAGGATTTGAATGTCTAAACTCAGTTCAGTATGGAAAAATCAAGTGTATAAATGATGTATTGTTAGGAATCAGTGCTGAAGGTAGGGATTTGGGAGTAAATCTGATTAATTTCAATGTAAATGAGCAACGTGATACTGCATGTAAGTATGAGGATGTAATTGGTCCATGCAGGTCCCTGTTGCAATATTCATACTGACAACTTTGTAAAGAGTTTTCATTTAATGAAAGAGTTTATTCATCATGTAGTTTCAAATTAGTCTTTATTCTTAGGAATTTTTATGTCCACCGTATTTGAGCATTTTACAGTAATTAATACTGTTATCTTCATAACTATAGTCTGGCATGAGACAATTCTTCTTTTTGTCCCAAAATGTGGGGATCTCCAAAGTTTCCCCATTCCAGATTAGGAGGAATATATCCAGAAATATAAAGAGTTTATAGTAAGACAAAAATGGGCAGAGTGCTCAGTTACAGGTTAAACAACGTTGCTCAGAGGAGTTACCTTTCAGAACGGCACTTGCAGGCATCACCTTAATGCTTTCTGTCCAAAAGGATCAGGGCTGGAAGGGAGGCAATGTGGAAACATAGTGAGTGCTTTGGAAAGAGGAGGCACCAGAGTATACTTACTCGGTAAAAATTCCTTACATATTTCAACTACAGTAGTAAGCACCCACAAAGTGTACAACACACTTTCTGTTTTCAATATGACTTTTAAGACACAATCATAAATGCTGTTTCCTCTGTGAATCTATGATGAAGTGATAGCATACATGAGGTAGAGTTGCCTCGCTGTGCTTAGTGATAGCTGAAGTGTAACCAAGAATCATAGAATCATAGAATCATAGAATCACTTTGGTTGGAAAAGACCTTTGAGATCATCGAGTCCAACCTTTAACCTAACCCTGCCCTCCCACCACTAAACCATGACCCTAAGCATCTCATCTATCCTTCTTTTAAATACCTCCAGGGATGAGGACTCGATCACCTCTCTGGGCAGCCCATTCCAGAGCCTGACAACCCTTTCGGTGAAGAAGTTTTTCCTAATATCTAGCCTAAACCTGAACCTGCCCTGGCGCAGAGGTGCACCTCAGGCCCAGTTTCCTCCTTAATGTGAATGTGTGAAACATCAGTGTGCATTGTTCGTCTGTGTGTTACTCCTGAAGAGCCTTTCTTTGCCCCTTTCCTACCCATAAAAGATTTTTCTTTTATTTTGGTAGTCTTGGCCACAGCACTTCACTAATGAATGAAGCCTCCTGGCTCCTATTTCTTTCTAGGTCTAATGATAAAGACCCAATTCTGTTAGATCTTTTCTCTTCCTCTTCTAAAAAACAAGTAAACACTTAACTTAGCTGAATTGCAACTTAACAGCTGACTGCACGCCCATGCAAATCAAAATGAAATCTTAAAAATGCAGATGTAGTCATCAGAGTGCTAATTAGTAATTTGGCTGCTGCCTCTCCACTTCAGATCTTCACTTTAATCGTAAAACAGGGGGGAGGAAGTATCTTAGGGTCATCTTCCACCTGGCCTTCCCAGGGGAGTGAGCATGAAGGACTCTTTTTGTGCCTGGATAGGATCCATGCCACCTCCAGGAAAGCAGCACAAAGGCTCTGTCTCCATGATGGAGATGCCTGCTTGATGTCACCAGCTCGTGGAGGTGCATCAGCAGTCATCACTATGGCAGAGGGAGGTGCAAAGACCTTCATCTCACTGTCAGCAACAAGAGCAAGGGTACAGAGGCCACTGCACACCCACCTCTCCATGTGGCCCCTGTCCCCAGCAGAACAGCCTAACCCTCCGTGAGAGACAGTGGTTTTCCCTTCCCAAAGAGCTTCTGCACCCATGCAGCCTCTGCATCCTGGCTTCTTATGTGAAGAAACATTCTGCATCCTTGAGGCAAGTTTCCCTTGAACTGGCACGAGCCCAGCTGCCATCGCCATTGCATCATGCTCTTCAGCATCATAAACGGGAGCTGCTATCATCTTCAGTACCTTTGCAATTATTCCTTTTTCCTTGCAAATGAAAAGCTTAATAATGCTTTGGAAAAACAATTGTGCTGCATCCTATAAATGAATGATGCTGAGATTTGTTTTGTAA
>NW_009258615.1:1182000-1198580 GCF_000687185.1 Egretta garzetta | reverse complement strand
ATTTGTTTTGTAATCATGACAATTTTTTGGGCAAGAGTTATTCTTGTTTACAGTAATTCTTGTTCAGCTCTACCTTAATTGTATTAATCATCCCAGCTTTATATCCACCTATAAAAATGTAGCAAAAGGAGATAATAATGACACTTACAAAATTTTTATAATTCAGTGATTCTGGTGTCATTGTGGCTGTATTGTTAAGGTTCATATCATTTGCATATAAAACATACATAACTGGCACATTAACATCTATCAGTCTTTGTACAATTGGGACAAAACTGTACCCTCACCGTGAAAAATTCATGTGGCCTGTTAGAAAATATTTATTGTTCAATAAATTAAAAGATTTACCTAATATATTCTATGTATTTAACCTGTACATTGCCAGCAATCTCCTAAGTCTCAGAACACTTGTTTTCTTTTCTCAGATTATGAGTTCTTGAGTTATGTTATTCCTTCAGAATCTGAAATGTCCTTATCTGTAGAAACATTTTTCTAGGCCACATGACTGGAAAGTAGAGCATGAAAGGAAAAACTCTAGAGCCTCAAAAATCAGAAAGAGAGAAACCTTAAACTTTTTTTTTTCTTTTTAATCTTATTATTTAGCCATTCTTATGGTAATGGTGAAAGATACAGGTAGAGCTGTAAATTTGAGCAGGTTGCACCACATTATTTATAAAAAGCAAAGTATTAATCCCCTTCTTAAGTAAAAATCAATGTAATCTTAATGGCACCTCCATAATTAAGCTGTTCTGAGTTTGATGTGCATTTAGACTATGACCATTTTATGTCAGTCTGGTAATATAGGGAAGTCTTGAAGATGTTGCAAAGGGGCCAGAGAGTAACGGCAATTAGAGCCAGTACACATAAATTATGGAGCTATAAAAAGACATGAGTATAAATGTCCTCATTTTCAGGGCTGCAAAAGAAATTTCTATTGAATTCAAGCAAGAAAGAAACAGAAAACAGTAGAAGACAGATTCCAGTGAAAGCACTTGTCAGATCAGCTATATTAATTAACCATAAAAATGCAGATTAAGGATACTTTAGATAGCATTAAATCCTCCTCACACAAAGCTAGTGGTCACAAAAAACTTATTCAGCAATATGAGAGAGTGTTTTCTTCCTGTCTAGATAAACATTTCATGCTTTTCCAGACAGCACAGATTGTGGACCTCTGTCTATGTATATCTGCGAGTGATTTTTCTAACTTAGCTTATGTGCATGTAAATGTGCAACATTTGGAACTTGATATACACATACAGCAAGCACTCACACAATACATGCCAGATCAATATTTCATGTTTACAAAATTATTTTTTTTCAACAGAGCAACACTTTATCTCCTCTAGTCCTTCATCCTCCCTGTCAAATCCCTAACACAGAAAAGTCATTTTTAAATTAAGAAGTCATTTCTCTCTCCTCTTAGATACTGTAATAGTTTTCTAGTTGCTATGTGGCATGACTCGGTATGTAACGAGCTGAGCAATCAGCAAACATGCGCCTCTCACTTCAATGTTGTGCAGTGACCTTTCTGTGCCAGTTTTGCCAAGAACCCTGCGGCTTCCCTGATCTCAGGCACTGAACTTTTGATCAACCCTGAGGGGAAAATGCAGGGAAAAAATAATGGGATCCGAGATCTTTCTTAGCTTGGAACAAAACCTCCTCCAGGCAGCAAAGAAAATAAACAAAAAGGCTGTAGTACTAGTAGCAAAAGAATTAGTTTCCTACCAATTTCTTTGCAAGATCAACTACAAAATCTTCATGTGATAGGTGAGATCAAGACTTACCCTTATAGAAATAAATATTACAGATTTGGGGTAGATTGAGCCACACTTGCACTTGGGTGCGGAGGTTCACACAGATTGCCTGAAGAGGTGTGTCACACATTTTGGTCAAAAGGTTGGAGTGGGTGGATGTGCTGGGTGAGGTGTCAGACAGCAAAATGGTCCCCCAGGTGCTGCTGAGAGGGACTGTGGTCACTGTTAGAGAACTAGGGGACTTACAGGAGCAGGCAGCACCTCAAAGGAATGGATGGATGGATGGATGGATGGATGGAAAAGTGAGTTAAATAGTTATTCTCCTTTCAACACTTTCTGGACAGTGTGGAGGGACACAGACTCAACATTTTGGCTTTGGTGCATATGAGAGAAAGTTTTTCTCCACAAGAATAGCCAACAAAGCACATAAGGGTATAATTAGTCTTGTATGAGAATATATAGTTTGTTATTGTTTTTCTTGATCTTAGCTAAAAAATGCCTGAGTTTTGAGTATCTGAAAAACTACTGACAGTCTCTCAAGCATGAGCGATTACCCCAGACACCATGCTGCAAGTCATTAGATAAGGGTGCACTATAACACGTGATGTTGTAAACAGGTTTTTTCAAGCAGTGGCTTTAATGGGATTTCCACCATGTCCCAGTAGACATTGAGCCTGACTGCTCATCTACAGTATTTTATACCAATTCACAATTGTGAATTTCAAGAATGCAATACCTGATACAAAGTGAGATCACAATAATGCTCACTCTTTGCCCAAGCCCTCTGTTGTGGCTTAGAGCATTTTGCTGCAGAAAGCAGCTTAAAGACAAAACCTATCACTGAATTTTAGGGTTTGGGTTTCATTCACATGGCAGTGAAAGCCTGAATTTTGTAAGCAAACTCCTAAAATAACTAACTCTCCTTTTTTTCTCTCCTCCTCAAAGTTGCAGCACTTTCTTGCTTCAAGTTTTCAAGGAAATCTTTCCAAAGGAAAGGTCTCTCATCATAAATTTAAATATCATCTGCCTCATGCAGAGCTAAACATTGAAAATCATCCATGTAACTTTCCAATGCCATGAAAACTACGTTAGTTTTAAATATGGCCTCCAAAACAGAGATAAATGAGATGCATGAAGAACTGGAGGAATTGGAGTTTGTCAGAAGGTTACGGTTTGAAACATGACAGGAACAGGACATTGTGAGATAGTTTAGTTAGGAATTTTTCATTATTTATTTGTTTACCTGTACTCCTGATTCTCTTACCCCTAATATCAATAAGTTTATGCAGTGAATAGGGTTACACATTTTTACTTCATGGTGTGGTAGTTGGAGCGAATCTAATACCCCAGAAATAAGTAATGGTGCTGAAGGGGAGTGAATTTAGAATACTTCAGAAGGGTTAAAATATAGGATATTTTTCTTATAAAGAAAGCACAATATTCTAAGAACCCCCAAAATAATATAACTAGGAAAAAAAAGTCAGTCTTCCATTCTCACACTAAAAGAAATTCTGGACATAAAAGTTAAGGAAAATAAAAGTAAGTTAGGTATTTTTAATCATTCCAGCATACTTTTTTATTTTGTAAATATGATTTCTTTAATCTCATTTGAAATAGGCCCATTAAACCTAATGCGCTGAACACTATGCGATCAGAATATATTGGGTCTATAGAGCTAGCCTCCCTTATGCAAAGTCATAAGGAAAAAATATAAACTAAGTCATTAATTCACTGTGTCATGACTTTTCAGTAGCTCAACACTTTCTGGGTGTTAGAAATTTCTGTTGCTTGTTTTATCTGTCTTGGCTAATCTTATTGGCATAAAAAGCTACAAGGGTGGGATAAGATTTTTGGAAGCTTTCAGATATCTATAAGGAGTTCCGTACAAACTCACAAGTAATCAGTTTGTTTAAAAAGAATGAAAATCTGTTCTTGGATCAGATGCCAAACGTCCTTTCACGTATTTTCTATTTGCTCTCCAAATGTAACAGGATAATATAACTAGGTATCTGACTCTTTCTGTCATACAATGAAAATGCAATATTATTTGCATTGGAAGGATGGTGGGTTTCATTCAGCCCCAGGCTGGAGGTACTGGATTACTCTTAGTAACCGTACACTCCGTAATGGGCACTGGATAGTGTCGCATATTCATTGTCTGGGCTGTTGGACAGCTTGCTTGGTCCCAAAAGTGAGGCAAGAAGGAAACAGGATCAAACACCCTAAGGCTTTCCTGACTTGTACCTTCTCAGTGGTAACAACAAACCTTGTTGCTTGGGAGCAGAAATATCCTGTCAGCTGTAGTTCTGAAATAAACTATGTAATAATTCTGGATTTGGGCATAAATCTCTATCTTGCATTATGTTCTTCAGTGGGGCCTACACCGTCTTTGTCCAGTTACCAGCTCTGCTACTTATAACCCTGGGCAAAAACTTAGACCTAGAGCTCTAAGGACACAGCTGTTGTGGTGCTAGCTGCTGTCGTGCCAAATTTTTAAACCAATAATGGAGGGAAACAAGTCTTTTCTGTAAAATTATTTTCTGTAAAAAATGGCCGGAGTAGCAGAAGATAGCCTCCTTTCATCTGCAGTTAAAATATATACAGGGTTTTGAGATACTGATACTGATTCTTCTTTTTCCCAAGAAGGGATAACCATCACCTAATTATGGTAGTTGACATAAAATGAGAAGAGGACAAGAAATGTCCTCTAATTTCCTCCCATTAAAACCCTTCCACAAAACGTGGAATAATATTCATCAGGAGGGAAGAGGAGACCAGGCGTGATTGTACTTACGACTGTACTTGGACTGTACAGAGCCCTTCCCATGGCACAGAGAACCCAGATTCCAGTCCCTTCTCCTCCTCTGCAATTTTCCTCCTATGTAATTCTGCATTTATCACTCAATGTCATTGAAAAAGTGACCTCTTTCTGATACCACAGGCATCTCTCTATATAGGTTTATCATACTTTTACAGAAGTATTGGAAATACAGCCCTGGCAGTCCTCAGATAACATTGTGCTGGGAAACACGTGAATACCAAAGATGAAATAACACTGGACAAGGATAATTTACTACTTTTAGTTTGGCTTGTAGTGCAAGGAGTGGTGATAGGCATGTAAAAGTCACTGTATGAATGCCTGCCACAATAATTTTCTGACATGCAAGTTCTCCTCTCTTCTTGAGACTGTAGAAGATGGGTGACATGATATCCATTTTTGTTCTCTTTAGAGTTTTTTATTGCTGTACATTTTTGGAGAAGCTGAGCAGCTGTACTTCAAATGACCATGAAGAAGGGTGGTGGATGGGGTGCTATGAGCTGGTGGCAGACAAATGTCAATGCATGTTCAGTGGGAACATAAGTGATGAGCAGTGAGGATCCTTTCCGAACTAAGCTGGCCCACTTTTTCTATTCTCCCGCTGACAAGACAAGCATCAGAAACTTTCATCAAGCCTGACTTCACTCAGGGAACATCAGCAGGACATTTAGCAAATAATTAGCAATCAGAGTTTACTGTGAAGAATCGAGTTGGGATGTTTTTTTCCATCTCAAGGTAGAGGGTTGATAATGAGGACTTCCAGTCTGACACAAATCTCTGAGTTCTCATTGCCTCTCTTTCTGTTAGTCTGAAGGTTACAACTTAAAAAAAAACCCCACCTTTTGTATTTCTAGGTTTGACTTTTTTTTCTCTTTGATGAGGACACTCAGCATGGTTAGTCTAATTATTTTCTTCCCACTGTCTCTTATTGTCAGCCAAAATAACAAGTTTTCATAGGTAATAGTTTATACAAACTACTTGCTCTTTCAGCCCTGCCAAGCTGGTGTTTTCCAGGGGACAGCTCCAAGAGGAGGCCATGTAAGAAGTCAAGCACCCACAATTTCCACTAAGTAGTTAGCAAATTACAGATATATATTGTCTCTCAGGACTAGATCCTCTGTATACTGCTCAAAGCTTGATACTTGAAATCCTGCCAAGTGCATCTTTCTCTCAACATCATTAAACACTTAATTCCTTTTATCTTGCACCCAGTATCTTACCAGGAGAAGGAAATTATTGCTAAGTACATTTAAAGCCACATCAGAAGTGTGATGTTGTTGGTAATGGATGTTTCTCTTCCAGAGAAACTAGCAGGGCTGTAAACTGTCCCCCATATGACTGGTGGTGAGCAGCTTAAGGAATAATGAGAGACCTATTTCTACTAAAATCTTCAGTAAGATGCTCATTCATTTAGGAAGGGCCAGGATTTCCACAAATATCCCATGCATTTATCTGCACGTTTGCTTACGTAGCAGGCACATGAATTATGATAACAAAAGCAAAAGAACAACTATGTATATCTGTTAGACTCTTGCCTTGGAGTTAATGGGCTATTTATAGGGTCAATAACCACGACTAAGGTTTCCCATAAGGCTCAGAGCAATTTGTTTTAGGTTTGGCCTAAGGTACAGAAAAGGTACAGTGCAAAGTTTACTGGGATTTGGAGGGGGATCATCTGGAAAAGTTTGGTCCTGAGAGTCTGTGTTGTGTAGAGCTATGCAAAATGTGGTTTCCTGAGGATTACAGAGGTCAAAATTGGCAAGTTCTGAAATACATAATCAGTGCTTTTCACACACATGGTGCAAGATAGGGCTTATACTGGGATTTCTAAGCTGCCTTTTTCCCATGGTCACAAATAAAAACTATTGTTAAAAGCAAAAGATATAACTAAATTCAAGGTACATTACTGGTTTTACTTCACATTCCCACTAGCCTGTATTTTAATGATCAAACAAACATCAGAGAAATAAAATCAAGACAGGTTCAAATAAAAAAATGCAATAACTGTCATTACTGTTCATGAGAAAATCAATTTGCTTTTAAAAATAATTTATTCACTATCTTGCATCTATTTAATTTTCTAATTTTTAAAGATAACGAGAAGTAGGACAGGAAAGGAAACACTTGCACAGGACGAACAAGTTGACTAGAGTTGCATTGGTGGAAGCCACAGTGCATGCACTGCCTCCTCCAGAAACACAAATTACCAGCTTTATATTCAGCGTTTGCCTTTTCAGGATTATTTGTATTCATATGATGTCATTCAGCTGAGGATCTCAAATGGTTTACAAACAATTTAACCTATCATCACTCATTCGGTGCTGGAAGGCTTGCTCCCCACCTCTAATCACCCCAGCTGCCAGACTGCAATCCACCACTTGGTAGGCTTTCAAAGCAGAGCTATCATTCTCAGCCATGGGAGGTGTTCCCTGCACACAACCTTAAAGCTCCTTCATTGCTCTCCTTCAAACCCTCCTTGAAAAGCACCTTTGCCTACGTGTCAACAACATTAAAACAAACCAGCAATTTGGCGAATGGGTATATTGCTGGAGCGCTGAGGCTACCGCCTGTTATACCAGCCAGTAACATACTCCTGAACCTGCTGTACCCAACCATTGCCTCACTTCTTCTTGGACTATAAGATCCTTGAGGTAGGGATCAATTTTTTTTGGTCTGTGTCTATGAACTCTTAAGTAGTTTAGGTCCAGGTACATAACTTCAGACTCCTCGGTGCTATGACATTGCAAATATTATAGAAATAAGTAATAAATCTGACAAATGTAAATGATCCCTCTAGATGGGAGGAAATGAGAAGCTGGGCTTTTAGTTAACTTACCGAGTACTTAATCACACAGCCTTCTAGGATACTTGAGCATACCCAATATAGCTGAAGCTGCAATTTGAGTGATAAATTATGGAGCGTATAATGGTCATTTTTAATATTCACAAGGCCAGTCTACTCATGTTCAGAAAATCACTCTCTTTACATGAGAGAGAAGTAAATGACCCCTTGGATACTTGACAACTTTTATCGCTAATCTAATATATTTCCTAAGCACATACCACTGGAGCATTGAAGACCAGAGGTACTATACAGTGAAGTGAATGGAAGGAGAGAATTTGAATCAGGCCTGGAGCCAATTAAGAAAACTGGGCATTGCTTGACCAGCACAGCATTTATGTTGCTTTCCAGTGTCTGTCCATATTTATTAATTTTTAAATGGAAACACTTCTGAATTGGCACTGATGCTGCTTTAGCACCAAAACACTGTGAAATCTTCACTTATCATTGGCTTTTCATTTTGATGCTATTCCTATTAAGAGCAAAGTCTATTATTTGGAAAGGTAATATGGAAAGGAATCGCACAGTTTGCATTGCAGAGCCATTGTGAGCTGGTAACTGCCAACAGATGCCCTAATGAGCCAAGGGTGTGAATTCTGCATGCGACTATTTATTCAACCTATTCATTATTGACTTTTTATGGTACCTTGCATGCATTTAAAAGAATTAATCCAGTGCACTTACTCCTCCTCTTGTTTCGTGTCATGCTCTTGCATGTTTTCAGGCATTTTCTTTCCTTGACACACTAGCCTTCCATGACAGAGGAAGGCTGTCTTCCTCTTCCCTAATTCATGGTTCACAGCAGACAGATGAAATTTTTAATAAAGAATATGTATTATTTTCCTAACAAGGTTGACCTGAGTAGGTAAAAGAGCAGCGATGCATAATCTAATTTATGTCATTAAGCATTTGAAAGGTATTAATCATTACTAAGAGGTAATTACTTGTATCTTGTATCTTTAAATGCCCATATATGATGGCCCATATGAGCCCCAAACTTACTGTCTGCATGTGGGTAACTACAGGAAACTCATTTGGGAAGTAGGGGTAGCTGTCTCGTCACAGGTACAAAAGCTGGCCACACAACCTGCCATGAGAACTCTTAAATGAGACATCGGATTGAAAGAGAGGGCACTGATAAGAGACTTTAACGTGGACTGAGAAGCAAGGTAATACCAAATCTGCCTGTAAGATTTGTTTCCTCTGTACTTGGCATGAGATGCTTCACTTATTTTGAAAATTAGAAATCCAAAGCTTTTAGAAATTTTGTGGATTTTGATTCAATTTTTTCTGTTTTAACGTATCTCACATTTATTGCTATCGGTGTTGTGTAGGTCATGGCACGATGACAGCAGGAAAGGAAACTTACCAGTCCCTATGGAAGGTGCTGAGAGACAAAGTGTAATTTTGATCAGAGGGCTTAGACAACGTGTGTACTGCCCTACAAAGGTGTGCTTACCTCTGCCAGGGCACGTGCAAACAAAAGCAGACCAAAGCATAAAGTATGAGCTGGTGGAGGTGGTTTGCTCATTATGGCAATTTTTTGTTATTGCAGAAATGTACCATTCTCTCCTGAACTGAAATCCAGAAATTTTCCTCTCTATTTGCTTGATTGGCAGAGAGCAAGTAAGTCACAGCACTGATATCCAGAATGACCGGGAGTCTTTGTGTCCAGCCAGTCATCTAGGAAATGGGAATCCTGGCCTCTGTTTTTATTTAAAACCTTGTTCTACTGGAACTGAAATGCAAATCCGCATTGGTTATAGCTTTAATTTCACATATCTTGTACTTATTTTTCGCCCTATTCATTAGCTTGTTTAGAACCTGAAGTCAATGAGAATTTCAACAGTGACTTCAGTGGGAGCAGTGTCAGATCATTAAACCTCCGTACTTTTGAAAGTATCTTTTAAAAGCCATCCAGGAGGGAGCCATGGGAGACAAACTAAATGAAGTGATTTTACTTTACTTCAAAGCTCAGGAAAGAAAAAAGAAAAGAAAGAAAACCTGCTCTTTGTCTTCTTTAAACACAGCATCATGTACAGCCTGAAGGAAATATTTTAGGAAGTCAGAGAACTGAAATCCTGCCCTGCAATTGTGTTCTGTATGATATCAATGCCAGGCATAATCGATAGCATCATTACAGCAGCTCCGTTATCTGTGTAATTATTTTGGTGATGTCTAGTGCTCTCCAAATCTGACTTGCTTTCTTCCAGTCCAGATTTTCTGAATATCTTTTACTTAATTTTTTTACTTAAATCATTCTTGCTGCCTATATTGTACCCATTTTCTTCTAGCATAGTGCCAGCTTCTATAGCCATCCTAATCTTTTTCCTTTGGTCTTTTGCACCTCCTACTTCCTAGTGCTCTTCCACACACCACAATCATTATTAATCATCTCCCTTCAGCCAGCTTTTGTTCTAATAACAGCTTTGTTGTCATATATACTTCAATTGTCCCTGATCATATCTTATTCCCCATATTGTTTGCTTCTTCTTTAGAGTTTTTATTTCCATTTGTAGCATTTTTGAGAGCCTTTGGTCTCAAAATGGATCTTGCCTTGAATTCTTGCTTTGAATCTGTCTCTTCTCCCTGCTGGGAAGGGTTGATGCCTTCATGCAGCCGGAGACCTCAATGTATTATTGTCCTGCTCCCTGAATCACCCAGCTCTGTAAAGAATATAAAAGTTATGTTGAAACAATCTTCCTGCAAAGTGCTTTACATGCCAGTGGCTGAGCAGCAACTTTGTCGAAGGAGAAACAAGGAGGTCAGAGCTCATCTGGCATCGGCAGGGCTAGAGGGGGAGTTAAACTTTGGTCTGACCTTGCAGATTTGGGATCTCCTGGGAGAAAGGAATGCCTCTTGCTGCCAGTGTTCACCAGTTTCCTATTGAACGGAGTCATTGGTTTCCCCTTGCATGTCCAAAGGGAAGAGAGGAAGGCAAAAACATGCAATTGTTTCCGCCTGTTCTCACTTAGCAGTACCACTGCCGTGGGCCTGGGGATTGCAGGCAGGCAGCCAGATTTCTAGCTTGATTTCCCTTCTGCCCCGTGCTGCAGATTTATTTATGCAAGTGCTTTTTGAAGCAGCAGCCCATCACCTTTAAGTGCTTCCTTGATCACCCACTGATTTCTCCAGCCTGCCTTTTCTCAACAGTTAGGGCAGCATTAGACCTGTGAGTGATTTATAAAGAAAGGAAATGCTAATGGAGAGACAAATACAGATGGGGGTATTGGGCCTATTTTCTCCCTTCCCAAACCAAAGGTCAAGCATACATTATCAGTCTGAATAACCTTCAGATAAAGAAAACCACTAGCTGGGAAAGCAAAAAATAAAGCCTTTAAAATACTGCCTTGACATCTCTTTGCAAAATGGTGACTAACATAATAGGCCTGAAGGTACTTCTGAATTTCTGTGTCATACCTGAAGGAAAAAGTTCTAATTCCTCAGAACCAGCTGATGGCTTGTGAGCCTAAA
Organism: Egretta garzetta; assembly: GCF_000687185.1. Taxonomy (NCBI): domain Eukaryota; kingdom Metazoa; phylum Chordata; class Aves; order Pelecaniformes; family Ardeidae; genus Egretta; species Egretta garzetta. The sequence continues at coordinate 1,187,689 of NW_009258615.1, read as the reverse complement.
GAATTTACTGCCTATGAGAAGAATTTCTACAAATTATAATGGTTGGCCTAATAAAACCTTACCTCTCCTTATATACCTTGCCTAACATTCCACATATATACAGTAGCGGTTACAGAAAGGTATATGGGTGTACAGAGGCGTGTATAAAAGGCATGCCAGCTTAGAAAGCCTGCAAAATGCTATTTTCTTTATAAAGCTCTGCAGAGATTCATAAGGGGAGCTGTTGGTAAGAAATGACCTGTTGGTGTAGGTGCATCACTGTAATCAGCTATGGCTTAATATTATGGTGATCAGTGCTACCCAAATGTTGGGATGTTGTCTGAATGCAAATCAGGAGACTCCATATTTCTTATTACACTACAGGTTTCCCATCAGAAGCACCTACCTGTGAATGCAAGACATTAGCCCATCGGATCTGGGCCTGGGACACTGCATCCTGCTGAGTTGGTGGTAATAAATATTAGTTGGTTTGCTTTTGCTGTTGAATGCTCATTAGTCCTGTCCACCTTGTGCTTCCTCTGCTGACACATACCAGGAATAAACCCTGGGAAAGGCATTTCTTAGCTGGTTCAAAAGCTGGATTAGAACAAGTTATAAGCGTTTATGGAACTTAAAATAGGACCTTCCTTTGGATTTCTGAAATTACAACATAATTGTCCTCCAAGAATCTGCTTTCCTAAGAGCAATCGAGTTTTAGTCAGTGACAGAAAGAAAACACTACACCGGTGTGACACGACAGCAACAATATTTCTTGATGATTGATAAGAAAAGCACTTCCCAGAGGTAATTTTGGCAGGTGCCCGTTAATTCTGTTCTCCAGCTGCCACTATGACTCATAAACCTGCCAGCAAGAAGAGACCTCAAGTGGCCACCTACTCCCTCCTCAGAAACATGCTTAAGCTTACACTTTGACCAGACTAAACAAAGTGTTCGTGGCCTGCTTTTACATCCTCCCACTGAAAGGGATTCTCTTAGCAGCCTCTTCAGTTTTATTTCTCATGTTCAACTTAAATCTTCTTTGCTGCCAAATTACTCAACAGGCATAGCAGGCAGTTGTTCTCTCTTCGTAATAACTTTTTACTTATTCAAAGACTGCTATCTTGTCCTGCATTTATCCTGCTTTTTCCGATCTGTATAAACCAAATTCTTTGAATGCATTCACAGGCCATGTTGATTGATTCGCTGATAATTTTATTGTTCTTTTCTGGGCTTTCTATCAACTGCTTTTTTTAAATGGACATGTTATTCCAGGCAACAATTACTCAGGACAAAGGGAAGAGAATAGATGTCTCCTCTGTCTTCTGTATGACAAACTTACAATAACAGTCCCATAATTGCAATGTCCAATATGTAAATGTTGCTCTTCCACTGCTTTCCCAATCTCTGTCTTAAGAAACGTCTTTCAGTTTAATTCTAGAATAAAACAAAATCTTAACTTGCAACCAGCAGGCCTATTTTCAAGTCTGTTAGGAAACCCCGATTAGGTCTTTGTTACACTTACAGTCTTTGTGAGAATTACAGTAATTCTCAAAATGTCACGGGAGAAATTCAGTGTCACAGGATTTTAGGAAAAGCTCTTTGTATTTATCATTCTTTTACGGTTCAACAAAGGCAAGGTTACTGGGACTCTTTGTCATCAAGGGCAGCAGATCTCGTCCCATGATGAACATGTGGCTTGTAAAGTCAGTATTGGTAGCTCTCACATCATCAACAATGTCACTGAGAAGGTGAACTTCCATGCCTTTAAGGACCAGATATGAAGGAAGGCACATAATAAGCAATGATGGTCAGTAAAAGATGTGACATTCAAAAGCCAGTGTAAGTTGCCAACCCTCTTCTAGTCCTCCAAGAGAGAAGGTCTTGTGTGCAAAGTGTTGCATATCCATCTCTCTTCTCCACTGAAAGAGAAAACTGATGCAGAATAGCAGGATTTTTCTTACAGTAACTAAGTTTATTTACACTTCAACTACTAGTTCACCAAGATAGACCATCAAACGGCACTCACAGAGTTTCAGTCAGAATACCAAGGGACCAGTCCTGCTCAAGGTATTGACTTGAGTTAAAGAGTTTGAGGTAAAGATTAAGAAGAAGAACAAAGTATCCTGAGGCTGTTCTTGTGTTTCAGCCCTTATAAAAAAATCCAGCAACCTAACATTTCCTCAGAGATGAAGAGTGCCTGCATACAGGAAAAATGCTCTTGGGAAGGTGGATGCAATGGCACCACTTCTTGCCTGTTTTTATCGTGATACGGAAGTCAGGAAAGCAGGTACCAGGGAAGAGACCGATTTTCCACCGTAACTACCGAATTTGATGCAAGGCCATGGGTTTTTAGCTGAAGTACTTTAATTGCTTCCTAAGTGTGACCCCAGGATCTGGTTAGATGCCATTTCGCCTGCTACAGACAAGCTTTTTGAAGTGCTTGATTTTCTCTATGTGGACAGGCAGTGAACGTTACTGTTTTGTTGAAACTGTAATGAGGATGGAATTGTCTTTTGAGAGGCTTTTGTTGAGTAGAAGCTATAGATTCCCACTTCCCTTTTATTCTGCAGCAAACTCATTACTGTGGCATTGGCCACAAAGCAATGTGTTATCCCTTTCATCCTATTCTTTTTCTCGTTAAGACAAACCCCCATCTCTTTGCTAGTATTTCTTCTTTTTGGTCTATGTAATTAATACCCAGGCCCTTGCAATGTCCTGTTTCTCAGAGCATATTGGAAATCAACAGCCAGAGCCACAGTCTTGGGCAGAAATCCAGGTCCCATCATCCACCACCAGGCCCAAAAGAAACTTTGGTTGCTAGCTTCACTCAAGGCTACGTTCATCATTGCTTCCTGCTGTTCAGTCACTTGATTCTGGTTTTTCTGACTTACTTTCTCAAACAGCGTCCAACCTCCTGCACCACATATTGCTCTGGCTCTGACAGACCCTAACTCATATGTCTTGGACTTGATATTGACTTTAAATATCTCCACCTCTGTCTTTGTAGAGAGTCACTTTTTCTACTTAGCTGGTAAGAAATATGCTTAGAAAACCTACAAGGTTTAATGAGCTCTATCATTATCTATAGGGCAAACATTTACCCTGTAGTAACTTCTCCATATCTGAACAAGATTCAGCTGGCATTTGGTGCCAGAGACTTGCCTGTCTGCCAGCAATATTTGAGGAAGGCAAGAAGGAAGCCACAAGTAGGTAGAACAAAATGAGTAAATATGAATATTTAAAATTATTTGGTGGACTTAGAACCCTGCCTCAAAAAGACAGGGTTACATTATGTTCCATGTGTTAATAATTTATTATTTACTATGATCAGTATTCATATTAATGGATAAAAATCAAAACTGTGCTACCCAGCAGATTTTAAGACACATGCAATTTCCTTACCCAAAGGAGGGTATGTAAGATCCATGCAAGGCAAATTTCATGTGAAAATAAGGTCAGGCTAGGCCTGAAGTTTACAATTTCAAAGAAACTCAGTATTTCACACTGGCAACGAAGCTGTTTTTCCAAGTTCCTTGTGAGCAATACAAACAGCGTTAATCAAATATGTTTGATTAAATAGCAAAGCAATGGAGTATTCCTTTTTTAAGAGGGGCTTGAGAAATTGTGTGTACATGGTAGGGGGTGGTTTTTTTCCGCATTTTTTAAGGTGTTAAAAACAAGGACAGACAATCAGATGGATTTAAACTTTCCTTGATAAAAGGGTGCAAGTACATAAATCAAACATTTTGTGTGAAGCAAAAAGCTTCTCCTTCACAAGGAGATTCTGCTCAGTTTGGCACTGTAGGAGAAATTACACAAACCATTGCCCATAGAAAACACGGCATAATGAATAAAATTTGTCTTGAATTATTTATTTTTAGTGCTTTATTTTATCTCCTCTATCTTGCAAGGCCTGGAAATCATTCTTGATGAGAGCTTTTTGAGTGTCTGAGTCTCAAATTAAAACAACACATTAATGTCTTCTATACAGTATAGAGGTAGGAAGATTAGAGTGGAGTGCTTAGAAATGCACTGGATTTGACACTTTCCACTAATGGGACCACTAGTGTGTACCACTTTAATTTACTGCCTTAAAATATATCCATAAGATACAGTATTCTTGGATGTATGATGGCTGAATAAAATTTAATAGATACACAAGTGGCAGAGCAGAACTAATCCTTTCCAAGGTACCAGCTCTGTCATAAACTGTATTTATTTTGGAATCTTATTAAAAACATGTCTTGCAGCATTAGCAAGCCCTTTGAGAGAGGGAAATCAAATGTAGTGTGGGCCATAAGAGATTTCAAATGGCCAGATCATCTATAATTGGAGCATTTTTTTTTTCTTCTTATTGAGGAAGGATTCTTTTTCCTCTTTTTGTATCAGAGCCTGTTATCCCTTTAATACCTTTTTAGAGCCAAGCCTTCCTGTCTGTGGGTAATGAAGAAGCCATCCTCCTGACTGTGGCTGTGCTGGGCTTTACATACCAGAGATGATGGCGGTGAGCAATCTTCAGTTCAGAATGCCACCACACCTTAATGGATGATTGTATCAGTGCAGCGCGTTTGTGTGCTCTTAGCCCGTGCCAAGTGCCACATCAAGCTTAGCTCTTAGTGAGAGGGGATTTAAGAAATATGTGCTATGAGCTAAGAACTTACCTGTGAAGAGTTACCTGAGCTAATGAGAGGTAAAGGTGACAACAAAACATCAAGGTAAATTCATTATTCATTTGAGCCATTAGTGTAGCTACAATGGTCCAGTACCTAGAGGTGGTACTCCAAGCTTTGGCTACATTAAGCTGAACCTCTTGGATGAAAACACTGTGTAAAATTGGTGAGGATAAGAAAAGCCACAGAGACAAATTCAGTGAAGAGTTCCTACTGAACTGGTGCTCATATGTTGCATACAGTGATATAGTGAAAGAGAACCAAGCTAGCTCTAATCTTGGCAAGCAGTCCAGCCAACGTAGTTCAGGCTAAATTCCCCTATTACCATCCCTAAATAGGCCATATGGGATATTTCCTTAGACATTTGCTTCACTTCTTTTCCTCCTACACCTTGCAGAAGAACTCAGAAGAAAGGCTGAGAGCATCTTTCTGACAACAGACACGGGAAGGTGACTAAGGGGCCGGCAGAAAGCTTATTCCTGCACAAGAGGCCCAAACAAATCTGCTTCTATGATTTCAGTCACTTTTTTCTTCAACATGTTCCTTGCTATCACTGCAAATCCAAATACACAAAGTAAGTTGCTGATGTTCTGTAACAGAGAACTACAGAAAACTGAGACTTTTTCCTCTTATTTTTTTTTTCTTGGAAGAAATCTCTTTTTCAGTAAAAGCAGATCTTTTGTATGTGAAAATGTCTATTGTTTCGAGAACTGGGAATCCCATCTGCTGGAAAGGCATTTTGATTGATTCTTTTTATCAGATAAAGTATTTAGGGAATAGAAGATTCCATCCAGAGTACAGAATGGGACCAGACCTTAGGCTGAGACTGTGTCCTGACTGTAGGCACTGACTAGGTTACACAGGCAGAGGGTTTAAAGCAAGAAGATCTGTAAGTAGCCTGTAAATCATGCATCGAACAGAGCTCAGACAAAGCCTTTGTGCTTCCTTAAGAGATACAGAAGTCTGAAGGAAGTCCAAGGAAAAGCAGGAAAATTTGCTCCCTTACAGCGCCCACCCTCGCAGGGAAGGTACCCTGCAAT
>NW_009258615.1:1168766-1181609 GCF_000687185.1 Egretta garzetta | reverse complement strand
CCTGCTCATCCCCTCTCCAGGAGAGGGACATTGAGCCCTGGTGAGGTTTACCCCTTGTTCGGCACCACACACTCATTCAGAGACAGAAGCCTGCTGTAAGTTTCTCTCAAGTATTTAACTTCCATTTTTCTGAGGAAATTTACTTACAATGAATGTAAATGAAATTGCACCTCCAGCTTAGATTACTTCTAAATCCATCCCTCGAACATTCCCCATCTCCCATAGCATTAGAAATGGCAGAGCAGGAAGGTAGGATACTGAGCCAGGTCTGTCTTACATATCTCAGTTTCATGTTTTTAAGATGATTTATGAACCTAGGGGCAGCCAAACTCTTCAGGGACCTTCTACCCATGTCTCACAGGCATTGAAATGCTTTATCTTCATCTGGTCTTTCCTACTTACCTCACCTAAGTGTGTGGCAGCAATAGAGAACCATATGGGGGAAGAGCCAATTTTTACATCAAAATCTTCATTATTGGAACAGGAAGTCTTCACTCCCTCTCTGTGTGGTACAGAAGTAATCGGTCCCCTTCACCACCACCCTGTCAGACACCGCTTCTTTGTGCTTAATATACTGCATACATCGAGTAGGACGTTCTAATTTCAACTTCAGCGGTAGAAAAGGAGTTCCTGCCCATAAAAACCACATGCAATATAGCTTGCCGAACTCTTAGAAGGAAACCAGTCAGACTGCAAGACGCAATAATAAGTTTCCCTCAAAATATATCTGATTACGTAACATATTGCTGTATTAAAAATTAAATAAGGCTTGAAATATACAGCAATTTGCAGGCACTAGGGAGTGTGCCTAATAAAGAGGGTGCATTAGCTGCTTCTGCTTTTTGAAATCCAGTCTATAAATACTGTAACATCTTCCTATTTACTTCAGTGTGGGAGGACCAGACTTTATGAACCTGCTTGTTAAAATCAGCACTGAGTTCAGTTTGACTGACACTTTTTTAGCTATGCCTTGGTATTAATATCGGTCTAATCAGCATCTGACGATTGCTGTTCAGGTCCCTGGGGACCCTGTACCTTGTGCATGCTCTAAACACAGAGCGAATGTGGAACTCGATCCTTCCAGGAAAAGTAACGGGACCTGAGCAGGATTCTAACCTCTCCCAGGGGCCATGAAGCAATTCACGGCATGCAATAGCGTTACACTATTTTGGTAGTGGTTATGCTAATGCCTGTGTTAACCCTCCAAGCACAGCCAATGCAAATCAGATATTTCTCAGAGTTAGACAGAGCTGCTTTCCAATGGGAGCTGGGAACACAAAGGCACTTCAGAAAGATCCCATTCAGTATCACCATCTGCATCTTACACCCAAGCACACTAAAAATCAGGACCTGGGGGCACAGTTCTCACTGAAAGCCATACATTGACATATAGATGAGATATAAATTCCCAAGGGCCTATCTCACACAAGACCCTACACGTTCACTTTCATTGGCAAGGAGAGGAGTCAGTTGACAAGTTAGCAGGGGACTGACCTTCAGGGAGGGGTTCCAGTCCCCTTCCCAGTAGCTGTTCAAGTATTTTACGCAAAGGAGTACAGCCTTTACCAAGGAAGACTGAGATCCTCCTGGTTCATGTCTAAGCCTGGAGGCCTGGGGGGGGCTGGGATGCCTGCTGAGGATGTGGCCATCCACTTCCCGCCAGGAGCAGAAGGCTTTGACCCAAGAGTGGGCTCTACCCATGAGGCCACTGGTTAAAAGGAGGCATCACCGCAGGCAGTGTCCTGCAGGGACCTCTGCCTGCGCTGGCGGTGGCAGATGCCCCAGAACAGCAGTCAGAAAGAGGCTAAACTCAGCCAAACAGTTTGCACTAAAGAGGACCAGAGAATGGCCTGAGGATCAGAGAGGGACCGATGTTCTCACACCTAGCTACTGTAGGACTGGGTCAAAAATTTTTAGGGCACTGCCATGTCATTGTGGGGGTGTGCTTCCATGGCATTGCTCCTCTCCAACCATGCAGAAAGAAGTTGTCAGTCCACCACTTTTCAGGGGTACTTTGCCCTTTTGTTTTTGTAAAGCTGCATGGGAAGTGGTAGGTAAATGAATGTGTCTCAGAGAAGTTAAATGAAACCACTGTGCACTGGGTTTGTGCAGTTTCCTTCCTGTCACATTCAAACGTATCAGCAGCCCAGTCCAAGCACACACTGGGCTAGGTTAGCGAGCTCATCAGGCATGCCATCCTCGCCTTCTGACTTCCTCTTGGAAATAAAAACGGTGGCCCTAATGAGAATTAATTAGGGCTGGGGGTGGAGAGGGGGGATCCATCGTGTTTTTGTTTGTATTGTTTGTTTTCTGTAAACCCATGGAGGGGAAAAAAAAATCATATTACTTCTCCATGCAATATAGTAAACGTAATAAAAAATGAACACATGGTAATTAGCTTCTCCATTAAGTATACCAAGCATAGACAATAGCAATCGTGCAGTGCTGATTACAGACATTATCCTTGCCTGGATTTTTTTTTTCCACCATTCAATCAACACTGCTAAATAGAAACTTCAGTGTTCAATATTATAAGACACTAGCTGGCAGTTATACAAAGATGCCTTACACAATGTCATCTGGCTGCTTGCCTGATTCTCATATTACCTTCCTGTCTTGCCTTATACGCTAATACGCATGGCTGATTAGAAGAAAAATGCAGAAGCTGCTTCCCTCTCTTCTTGCTTTTTTCTCCAGCTTCATGCCTTGAGGGAAAAAAGGAATCACATTTGCTAATTTCACCAGCAGCGCTTAACCTGGGAATGGAACAATTCCCTTTCAATCCTGCATTAGTTATAATTCATACACAAACACTGCCTTGCACCAGACTAATTGGGCAGTGTTTGATTCCACTCTGAGAGAAATGCTGATTACTGTTGTTGTACAGACGTCCTCTAGTAGTCTCAGTAAAGAGAATCTCAGTGTTCAAAATAAACATTTTCAGGGGTTGTACAGTATCCAGGGGTTAGATGTCTGGAAACAGGATTTCAGACTGAAAATCCCAGAAGCTCAAATGACTCCGGAAAACATCTAGGAACTCCTTAAGTGACTGCTTTTGGGTGGATTTGCTGATATCAGCAGACCCCTTGTGGAGTGGCTGTACAGTTTATGCCAGTTTCTTCAGGAGGATAGGCTTTCTTGCAGGAGGAATCTTTTTCACATGTCGAAAAAATACCTTTTTCTGTATTCTTGTTTGCACATATCTGTTTTACTCTTTGATTTCTTATGGTAAGGCTATACCAAGGCAGGTGGTGTACAGCCAGGTTTCTCTGACAAGCCTTCATTTTTCCCCAGGTATTTTAGCCAGGTTGAATTTGAAGTCTGGTCAGGTGTCCAGGATTTCCAGATGTCTAGCAGCCATGTCAGAGCTACTTCTGTGTATCTGAAAATCCTGGGTCACTGAGCATACATATGGACATTCTTTATGGCAGAATAATCAGTGCCAAGGATGCCTCAGACAGATGTCCATGTGCAAGTCATCTTCACAGCCAACATATCACAGGTCCAATAATTCCTGGTGATAGCACACTGTCAGGGAACCTTCCAGGAAAAGAATGGGGAAAAATGTGGGACCTTTATGTTAGGGATAGAAATCTTTTGACATTCTTAATTGATATAGCTATGCACAGGTATAGATCAAAGTCTACAGGCTGAAATCTTACCTTGCAATTAGCAATCAGTTCTGGAAACACACTGGTTTGTGAAAATATGGGTCCGAGCACACGTACGGCAGCTGGCCCCATGTTGGACAGGTTCTCTTCTCTGAGAATTGGACACAAAACACTGCAACCAGTCAGCAATGGAAAGCCTGAAAAATAGTTTTGCCCATTTATTCCATCACCATAACAAAAACTCCTAGAATTAGTCTAAGAATTTAAGGATGGGCCTTGAAATTAGCACATGTATGTATATTTATATATATGCACATATAAAAATACATATATGAATCTACATCGGTATACATTAAAATTTGTGTGTTGCATAGATGGGAGAAACTTTAGGCCACCTACAACCCTGCTCCCTTTCTAGCTTTGTGACTGCTACACATGAGCTTATGTGAATGGTACGATATACAGGCTAAGGACTGAAAATTAAGCACAAGTTGAGTGGAGATTCTCCTTGAAATATCTATTTCTTCAAAATCTGTGCCTATGAAGGCAAGTTTTCTGTGGCCAGAAGATGAGGTCTAGGATTGCCAGGCACCATCAGAGAGTTTCAGCTGCTGCTTTAGCCTGCATTCGATGGCACGGGAAAGTCTGGCTAGGGATGCCTCTGCTCATCGGTGGTGGCCCAGGGATCCTCAGCGGGAATTGCTTGGGTTTGACTTGACACAAGAGATATGAACAGCTGCAATTAGGCCCTGTAATCAGAGGCGGTGGTGGCAGCTCACAGCCCAACAGTATCATACATCTCTGAAGAATATTTTAAACATCAGAAAAACTTTGCCGAGTGTTTATGATTAAAACTCAGTTAAGCAAGTCTGTTTTGGCAGAAACATGTTCCCTTGATAAGTTGCCTGCCATTCAAAGTGTACACAGAGTGCAGTTTCACTGCTGTTGCTCTTCACACATTATGATTGGCAAAAAAAAAAAAAGGGGGAAAAAGGCAAATCAAATGCTGCATTTAAAAATATATTTTAAACCCTGTCGAAGTATATATATATATGTATTTCTACCTTACTTACACTTCAGAGGGTGACACAAAACCCTGCACAGTCGGCAGCGCCTGGACTTGTTTTGTTCCCATGAGCCAAGCAATAAGCAGGACTTCAAAAAACCTGCCTGCCTTCGACTATTAGAAGACAAGCGGCTCAGTTCTTAGATAAAGGGAGCTTTAAGGGATGCCAATCTGCTTGTGTCAGTCACCAAGAGCAGGTTGTTTTCTTAAGAAGAGATTGAAGGTAGGCTGGGGAAAGGAAAACTCATTATAAAAAATGAGGTTCACACTATGGTTATGAAATGTGTCTTTTTACTAATCTTCTCTCCCTTCCCTCAGCAGCTCAGCTTCTCGCAATGACTGCAGCACTGGTCATAAGTTCAGTCTGGTCCTCCATGCAGGTCATTTTCAGAATTTGGAGAGTATATATTAAATACCAGGCCACTTAACTAGACGACCTCTTAACCCAGCAAGTGAAAAGCTACTGATGTCATGTAAGAATGCTTCAGCCCTCAAACCCAGCCCCATTCCACTGGAGAAGATGATCAAATACCCAGCTTTGATTATGGTGTATGAATGCATGAGCATATGAATGTAGGAGCAGAGGAAATATATGGTGCTAAAGTGTTCTTCAATGAAGAAAAAAACATCAGGGCCTGTGGTGAAAAGCTAAAGTGAAAAAATTCAAATTTTTTAGCTTTTTTAAAAGAAAAAATATAACTGTTAGGGAAATTCATACATTATCTCTCTATGTGTGTCCTCAATTCAAAGCTGGATACTGTTATGGAACATATCTATGAGCAAAACACAAGTTACTGGCCTCAGAGAAGGGGTAACTGAGTGATATTTTGGGATTCATGTCTTAGAGGAACTGCCATGAAATGATTCTTCCTGTCCAGAAAGATTGGATTATGTCTGATTCAGAAACCCAGGAATAAAAATATATGTATGCATGTGTAGAGCATGAATAAATAAACCCACATGTTCACAGAGACTGTGGTCTGAGCAGCATTTCTGTGCCCTGGACCCTCGGCACGGGTCAGAACCATTTCCAGGTGAGACCTTGCACTGCGTTGCTCCCAGCTTCTCAACACCAGCCCTGCTTGCGTCTTCTTGCATGTTGGCACCTACGAGATTAGAGACTAAAAAATCCCTCATACATCACCAACCTTTCCAAAATTATTTTAAATAAATGTATTTTGAAGGTCAGCTCTCACATCCCTCAAGTTCCACAGGCAGCTGAGTTCATGGCTTCCTGTCCAGCATCTAGCTTTTGATGCTGCTGAATAAGCAGAGTTACTCTTCCAGGTATCTACATGACTTACTCTGATTTAGGTATCTTGTAAGTCCTTGCTTTAGAGTCTTTGGGTTTTGTTCTTTCAATTTAACAGGAAAAGAAAGAGTAAGAAGTAAGAAAAGAAAATGAAAGTTTCTCCGAACTAGATCTTTCTGTGACCTCAAATGATTTTTAATTGTGCTTTCCTGTGCAAATCTTTGCATTAGCTAATGCTTAGAGCAAATTTCTTCAAAAGGCATTTTAAATGTGCATCAGTATTTACTTCAGTAATGCATTCTGAAGCTTCCTGCGGTCTTTTCATGGTGAAATATCCTGCTCTTGTACATCTTACAGTAATCTTATTAAGTGATTTGCACCTCTGTTTCTTAAGTCAACACATAGCGTACTATGACATTGAATTACATTTGACCTTCTCTGTTCCCTCAAAACCACACTTCAGCATAGAGATATGTGCATTTTACAGTAGATATCTTTTACTTTAAAATGTGGTCAAAAGAAGCCAAAGGTTGCCAGTATTACCTATATTATCTGCAGAGCAGCTGGTAAATACACATGTACCCAGACTGTTACAGTCATTTTTCATCTCCCTGTTTTCAAGCTAAAATAATGTTATAGTTACAAGCTACAGGCAAATAAGGCATTGAACTAAGATAATGCTCTGGGGGGATGATAGATAGGATATCTTGGCACAAATTAAGCAGTCATTTAGGATCTGTAATAAAATCTGGCATTTTGCCAGTTTGCCAGACATTAAATTAAGGGTCATTTAAGCCCCGATCAAGATTTTTTGTTTGTTTGTTTTAAAGAAATAACAAGCTACTTTGAATTCTTGAGCTTAAATCACCAGAAGACACCGTCAAAAGAGGTATTTTTGCCCTAGAGCTGGCATGGGTACTTCACCCTGACAGACGGCTTTCACACTGTGAAGCAGATTCTTCTGGACAAAGTTTAGCACAAGGTTCTAATGTATCAGACCAGAGAGAAAAATGCAGTGAGGTAATGCCATGGGATAGCACTGGAATATTAGCAAGGAGGAAAGCTAAGTGCTGGCAGCCTTGGTGCATCAGGCTGGGGTGTCATGAACATCTGGGTGAAGGGCTCACCAGTGCCAGCAGGCAAAGCCTCACCCTTTCTTTCCCCTGCCACACAGTTCATAGACTCATAGACTCATAGAATCATAGGCTGGAAAAGGACCTCAAGGATCATCCGGTCCAACCTTTCTAGGCAAGAGCACAATCTAGACAAGATGGCCCAGCACCCTGTCCAGCTGAGTCTTAAAAGTGTCCAGTGTGGCAGTCAACCACTTCCCCGGGGAGATTATTCCAATGGTTGACTCTTCTCATTGTGAAAAATTTCCCTCCCGTGTCCAGTCAGAGTCTCCCCAAGAGCAACTTGTGTCCATTCCCCCTTGTCCGCTCCATATGAGGAGACACAGAAAAGGAAAGCACTTCTGAGCCATTTTTACAGCTGTCCTTTAAAGAATGGGACAGTTTCTGTCCTGTGCCCTGTGCTTTGGGTTGGTGGAACAGAGGCTGTCCCAGCTGTGAGCACAGCTTAGTTTACACCAGCAAAGGGGCCATCCCCTATGCGAGCAGAGCCAGAATCATCGCCAGTTCAGTCACTTTTGCTCCCTGTCCCAACTGATGGGGGATGGGACGTAAGGACAGTAATTTTAGCTCTATGCCAGACAGGAACTTCTTTACTCTAAGGGAAATGGAGTAAACACAGCATTTGCAACAGGGAGATACAGTGCTACAGCTGGTAACAATAAAAGAGCCTTCACTGTATGAAAAGATCAAGTTTTACATCTGTATCATCTAAATCAGGTTGGTTTAAATGCTAATGCCTTCAGTTCTGCAACACATTTTCCCCTTAGTTTAATATTGCCTTGGTAGTGTGACCTTCAGCTTTTTTCACAAAACCCCTTTCTCCAGTCTTTTGGTGAGAGAAAATTAAGAATAAAGCTCCGGTGTAGGAGGAATCGTGGTATGAATAAGCTTGTTCAGAATGTAGAACTGAATTTTGCCCAATTTGCATGAATTTCTCCTATTTTGTATATAGGCCCAGAGCTTGGTGTGTATTCTAATTACATCTCAGTATACGAAGTGCTGGCTCCCACTGTTAATGTTGTCAGTGCCATAAAGTCAATGGTAAAAGTCAATGGTAGACAACACAAGACTGAAGGAAATTTACCTCCATTTTGGTTTTTTAAATTTATATGTAACTCACTTGGTTCCATGCTCTTTCACGGAAGTTCTTCCTTTACGAGGAGGGCTGATAAATTATACAGCCTGAAAAACTGAAAGAAAGAAACTATAACGAATATGCTAAATTATTCATTTGAGTAATAGGCTTGATTTTATTTAATCAACTTTCTCTCTCAGATAGCTTATTTCTAAGATTATTTTTGCATAATTGAATAAGTCCAAAGAAAAGAAAGGTGAATTGCGTATTTGCTTTTATTTTGTTATGCCATTTCTTATTCCTTTTCCAACTAACCTACTCAGACTCTCTCCTTTTTTATTTATTTTTATTTTTTTTCATATTTATGCCTTTGGGTTCAGGTGTTACATTTAGCCTGCGACTGCACAGTGCCTGATACATCAGGGTACTGACCTAGTGAGTACGCCGTGTCATTTAAATGCATTATTGCAGCACTTGTTGTGGTAATTGTTGTTTTTATTAAGGAACAAATGCTCTTTAGCAATTATATTCATTTGATAGATTATTTTTTTCAGTCGTTGTATAATGTATTCATGATTAATGATTTTCATTACCCTGGTCACCACTCCACTGAGACATTAACAGACATTTTTCCTTTAAGAGTATAGTTTGGTAAGCAACCAACTGTTAATACATGAACTAGAGGAAATGTGGTCGAGCGAACAGAAGCTCCTGTATGGCTGGCAGCTATAGATACACCTTTGAAAGTGTATTTGCAGTTGAACTAGATAATCCATGCAGTTTGCTGTAGCCCCAGGCCCAGTGTTTCATCTAAATCGTGGTGCTTACTCAGCATTTGCAATAGAGCACTAGTGCTTGTGGGGTTTCAGCAGAAATGTGCCAAGGAGCTCACTGAACCAGGAGGTGTCAACTTGGGCTAAAGCAAATGAAAGTTTGTCATTTTAGCCTTTAATATGGCAGGTGAGTAAAAAACATGTCAGGATATGTGTCATGTAAATATTTTTTAGAGGCTGGCTAATTACAGATGAACTGAGTATGGGAGTGGGATGCTAACTTGAACTATGGCTAAGTTAAAAGCAAAATCAGCAAAAGGCAGCCACTGCTATTATCCTTAGTCACCATAACCATGACCATTTAGTCACCATTACCAGCCACAGGGAAAAATGACCTTGTGAGTGAGGAACTGGTCAGGGACCAAGCCTGGGCTCAGTTCCCGGTTCTGCCGGAGGGGCTGCATGTGACAGGATTAGATGGTAATATCCTGGCTCACAATGACAGGTGATTTTTATGAAAGACACAGGAAATAAACAGGTGCTGAATAGCAATTCAATGTAAGCAGGGCTGATTGTGTGTGAAATTAGGTGCCGGAATAGTTATTCAGTGTATGCAAAAGTAGGCTTGGCCCCAGATGAACCCACATGAATGAAAATCATTAACAGTGGTATTAAAAACAAGCCCTTCAGCTCTCTACATACTTCAGGTCTTTATTTGCAAAAGAAGACTAATACACTGCTTTGAATAATAATTATGTTTTCTGTCTTGTCAACTTGGACACATTGTCTAGTTGTATAAGCAACACTGATAGCCCAGAAGTCCTGATTTCAGCTGGGAGACCTAAGCATTGCTACCATACAGGTGGAATGGAATGGAATGGAATTGGAAGGAATAGATCAACTTCAGTTGGAAGGGGCCTACAACAACCATCCAGTCCAACTGCCTGACCACTTCAGGGATCAGCAAAAGTTAAAACATGTTATTAAGCGCATTGTCCAAATGTCTCTTAAACACTGCCAGGTTTAAGGCATCAACCGCCTCTCTAGGAAACCTGTTCCAGTGTTTGACCACCCTCTCAGTAATGAAATGCTTCCTAAAGTCCAGTCTAAACCTCCCCTGGTAAAGCTTTGAACCATTCCTGTGCGTCCTGTTGCTGGATCCCAGGGAGAAGAGCTCAGCACCTCCCTCTCCACGTCCCCTCCTCAGGAAGCTGTAGAGAGCAATGAGGTTGCCCCTCAAACTGGGAGGGAGCAAGGGCGGGCTTTGTGGAGCAGGGCACGGGTGGCAGCCACGGGCTGTCCCAGGAGAGCGTCTGGGCACTGGTGAGGAAGGGCTTGAAGGGGCCGCAGGCCCTGGCTGGAGACAGCATGGGGCCCATGCTGCCCAAGCCGCCCTGATGGCCAGCCCCCGGCTGGGCTGTGCCCCGTCCAAGGGCAAGGGACACCCGAGCAGCGTCTGCCGAGGCCCCTTCGCTGCCACCCAACAGCGTCCCAGGGAGCCACGGGCACCCGGCACATCCCCAGAGCCTCTCTGGGCCCCTGCCACCACGGGGAGGCCCGAGCACCTCTGCCCCCAGCCCCGAGGGCGGTACCGTGCCCTGCCCGGAGGGGCTGGGCTCTCGCTCGGGCTTAGAAACCCCCTGGCCACCTGCCCCGTCCCCCAGCCAGCCCAGCCTTCCCCCGGCGTGCCTCACTCACCGGTCGCCCAAGTCAAACTGCAGCGGGGCTGCCTGCTGATGTCCCTGGGGACAGCTCCCATTGTGACCTGTCCCCTCTGCTGTCACAGCCACCAGAGCAGCATCGCCCAGCCAGCAAGGGACTGAGTGTTTACAGTAGAGTAGAATAGAATAGAATAGAATAGAATTATTTCAGTTTGAAGGGACCTACAACAGCTATCCAGTCCAACTGCCTGACCACTTCAGGGATCAGCAAAAGTTAAAACATGTTATTAAGGGCATTATCCAAATGCCTCTTAAACACTGCCAGGTTTAAGGCATCAACCGCCTCTCTAGGAAACCTGTTCCAGTGTTTGACCACCCTCTCAGTAATGAAATGCTTCCTAAAGTCCAGTCTAAACCTCCCCTGGTAAAGCTTTGAACCATTCCTGTGCATCCTGTTGCTGGATCCCAGGGAGAAGAGCTCAGCACCTCCCTCTCCACGTCCCCTCCTCAGGAAGCTGTAGAGAGCAATGAGGTTGCCCCTCAAACTCCTTTTCTCCAAACTACACAAATCCAAAGTCCTTAGCCTCATAGGACATTCCTTCCAGCCCTTCCACCAGCTTTGTTGCCTTCCTCTGGGTGCATTTGAGTACCTGAACATCCTTCTTAAATTGTGGGGCTCAAACTGCACACAGCACTCAAAGCAAGGCCGCACCAACGCTGAACGCAGCAGGACAATCACCTCTTTTGACCGGCTGGTTATGCTGTGCTTGATGCACTCCAGCATGCGGGTTGCCCTGTTGGCTGCCAGGGAACAGTGCTGACTCCCATTGAGCCTGCTGTCAGCCAGCACCCCCAGATCCCTTTCTGCAGGGCAGCTCTCCAGCCACTCCTCTCCCAATTATACTTGTACCCAGAGTTATTCCATCCTAGGAGTAGAATCCAGCATTTTGACTTATTAAATTTCATCCTATTAATCATTGCCCAATGCTCCAATCTATCTAGATCCCTCTGCACGGCATCTTGTCCATCAAGAGAGTCAACAACACCTCCTGGTTTGGTATCATCAGCAAAATTGCTAATGGTGCATTCAACTCCTGCACCCAGATCATTGATAGATGTATTGAACAAAACTAGCCCTAAAATGGAACCCTGAGGCACACTGGTGGTGACTGGTTGCCAGTCAGATATAACCCCATTCATTACAACCCTTTGAGCTCTGCCCTTCAGACAGTTTTTCCAGCACGTGAAGGGGCCGCAGGCCCTGGCTGGAGACAGCATGGGGCCCATGCTTGCCTCCCAGAAATGTGGCCTGTACTGCGTGAGTGCATGCCTTGAGACCCAGACACCTCAGAAGCTTGCCTTAGCCTTGCTGCGTGTGTGCCAGGACTGGCACAGTTGCCGTGTTTCTGCCAGTTCAGCCTGTGCAGAACCGTACATCTGAGGAGCCTCCTGTCCAAAGCCTTCTGGAGGCAAAAGGAGGAAGGGGATGTCAGTAAGTGGGAGCATGCCCTGAAGTCCCTTTCTGTGCAAAGTCTCTCTTGTCGAGGTGGTGGGGACCTGAGGTCCCAGGTGGAGGGAACATATCTTTGCTCTCCCTGCCTGTGACCGTAGGCAGGCCACCCAAAAGAATTCCAAGTGTGCACATGTGAGAGAAGCTGACGTGGCCTGTGTATGGTTTGCTCCAACTCTGCCACCCTGTGAGATGGATCGGCCTCCTTGGTGCTGGCCTTTGTGCCTGTAGACATGACGGTGCTCTTGGTGCCTTCATGACACTGATGGCATGAAGTGTGATGGTGTGATGGTGTCTATCCCTGCAGAGGGAAGGGGCCTCTCCATGGCAGGCTCTCCATCCTTGCTGTGCTGGTGAGAGATCGGTGTTCCAAAAGAGACTCTATTTCCCAATGGTGATAAGGTAGTGCAGGAGGGGAGGTGCCGTGTACTGCCAGACACTCCTCCCCCCTGCCCCTGCCCTAGCTGTGCCTCCAGCTCTCTGCTTGTTCCCTGTGCAGAGGGCTCACCACTTGGAGACTGTGATGTCCACCTCCCCAGGGATTGCCCGGGGGCAGTGCTACCAGGCTCCCAGGGTTTGGTTTGCCCCAGGTTCACCTGGGGCAACCCTCTGCTCAAGCACAACCACCTTGAGCAGGCTGCCCAGGACCGTGTGCAGATGACTTCTGAAGGTTGGAGACTCCACAGCCTCCCTGGGTAGCCCATATGAGTGTTTACAGCTGAGGAGAGGAGAGGAGAGGAGAGGAGAGGAGAGGAGAGAAGA
>NW_009258615.1:1166889-1168556 GCF_000687185.1 Egretta garzetta | reverse complement strand
GAGGAGAGGAGAGGAGAGGAGAGGAGAGGAGAGGAGAGGAGAGGAGAGAAATATTTTCAGCTTGAAGGGACCTACAACGACCATTCAGTCTGACCTTGCTTCCAGAGATCATAGCATTTCTTTTTTGTCTTGAGCTCCACGAGGAATTCCCTATTCAGCCAAGCTGGTCATCTGCTCCTCTTGCTTGACTTCCAACACAACAGGATTGCCCGCTCCCCTGCTTCTGAAAGGTGGTTCTTAAAAACTGACGTGCACTCGTGGACTCTGAAGCCCTCAAAAGAAGGTCCTCAGAGTACTCTGCTAAATAGGTCCCTGAATAGCATAAAAGTTTGCTCTCCTGAAGTCCGGGGTAGCAACCCTGCTGTCCTTTTTTCTCATGACATTGAAAATAGTAAACTCAACCATTTCATGATGACTGTGGCCAACACAGCCACCTACCTTCACATCTCCCACGAGTCCTTCTCTATTCACAAATAGCAAGTCTAGGAGGGCATCTTTCCTAGTTGGCTTGTGACGAGAAGTTATCTCCTATAAAATCCAAGACTTTCCAAGACCTGCTCATCACAGGAGTATGGTACTCCCAGCTGATGCCTGGGAAGTTGAAGCCTCCCATAAGGACGAGGCTTAGTGATCCAGAAATGTATCCTAATTTCCTGTAGAATAACTCATCAGCGCTTACATTCTGGCTGGGCAATCGGTAGTAGACACCCACTACAACATCTCCTTTGTTTTCCAGCCCCTTGATCCTCACCCAGAGGGACTCAACCACATCACCACTAACTATAAGGGCCGTACAATCAAACTTCTTCCTGCATACAGTGTGACACCTCTACCTCGCCCGCCCAGCCTATCCCTCCTGAACAGCCTGTGGCCCTCCCTCCCAGCACTCCAGTCATGGCACACATTCCACCAAGTTTGAGGACCCTCAGAGTCAGGACGTGCTTTCTTCTCTTCAGATGGAATTTCATGGGTTTTTGTTTGTGTGCGTTCTTGTCCTGTCAGTGGTCATTACTGAGAAAGGTCTGGCTTCTCTGTCCTCGTTCCCTCCCTTCAGCTATACAGGCACAGAGGCATCTTCCCCTTAAAATGGAAGGAGAGCAGAAAACTGGGGGGAAAAAAGGAAAAAGGGGTCAGAGGAAGCATTCTGGTTTGGTGCTGCTGCCTCCTTACCTCAAAATGCCACCCTGCTGCTTCTGCATCTGGTTGCTACCTGCCCACCTTCCCCAACCAAGTGTTGCACAGACACTCACAGGCAGAGGGTTGGTTAAAACAAGCTAATTTATTGTCATCTTTCCGTCACATAACGGTCCCAGAGGGGATCAACTCTTTCCAAAAGGATGGGTGGTCCCATCCTGTTACAGGTGGTGACGGGAGCCTCAGACGCAATGGCATCTTCTGCTGGACCGGCAGAGACTCCCCAAGCTCTGCTTATGCTGAGCTCCTCTTCAGCAGTGCCATCTCCATGCCTAGCTTGCTCTGGCCTGTGGCACAGGCTCCCCAGGCAGTCTCTGGGGTGAGCAGATTCTGTGTCCCAGTGTCGCAAATTGTCACCCGGGCCCCACCAGTGTGAGAGCAAAGCAGGTGCTCAAGGACACTCACGGGCATGGGTCGAGAAGCCGGTGACCACCAGCAGAGGGGTACAGAGCTGCAGCCCCGTGAGGTGGCCG
>NW_009258615.1:1160783-1165779 GCF_000687185.1 Egretta garzetta | reverse complement strand
GCGTCTGGGCACTGGTGAGGAAGGGCTTGAAGGGGCCGCGGGCCCTGGCTGGAGACAGCATGGGGCCCATGCTGCCCAAGCCGCCCTGATGGCCAGCCCCCGGCTGGGCTGTGCCCCGTCCAAGGGCAAGGGACACCCGAGCAGCGTCTGCCGAGGCCCCTTCGCTGCCACCCAACAGCGTCCCAGGGAGCCACGGGCACCCAGCACATCCCCAGAGCCTCTCTGGGCCCCTGCCACCACGGGGAGGCCCGAGCACCTCTGCCCCCAGCCCCGAGGGCGGTACCGTGCCCTGCCCGGAGGGGCTGGGCTCTCGCTCGGGCTTAGAAACCCCCTGGCCACCTGCCCCGTCCCCCAGCCAGCCCAGCCTTCCCCCGGCGTGCCTCACTCACCGGTCGCCCAAGTCAAACTGCAGCGGGGCTGCCTGCTGATGTCCCTGGGGACAGCTCCCATTGTGACCTGTCCCCTCTGCTGTCACAGCCACCAGAGCAGCATCGCCCAGCCAGCAAGGGACTGAGTGTTTACAGTAGAGTAGAATAGAATAGAATAGAATAGAATTATTTCAGTTTGAAGGGACCTACAACAGCTATCCAGTCCAACTGCCTGACCACTTCAGGGATCAGCAAAAGTTAAAACATGTTATTAAGGGCATTATCCAAATGCCTCTTAAACACTGCCAGGTTTAAGGCATCAACCGCCTCTCTAGGAAACCTGTTCCAGTGTTTGACCACCCTCTCAGTAATGAAATGCTTCCTAAAGTCCAGTCTAAACCTCCCCTGGTAAAGCTTTGAACCATTCCTGTGCATCCTGTTGCTGGATCCCAGGGAGAAGAGCTCAGCACCTCCCTCTCCACGTCCCCTCCTCAGGAAGCTGTAGAGAGCAATGAGGTTGCCCCTCAAACTCCTTTTCTCCAAACTAAATAATAACAGCCATAAAGTATTTTCTCAAGCCTTTCAGTGTTGGAGGAGTTATGTTTTGTGAAAAGCCAAGATCAGCCTTTCCGTGGGAATTATGGTGTTTTCAGTCAAGTATAGTAACTGCAAAAAAAATCTGAGAAGCATTATTCAGGTAATACAGACCCAGGCTCCTGATTCATGTCAGGTAGTAATGAAATACATGAAATGCACTGAAATAAGTGTTTTTGAATCAACCATCTTTACTTTTAATTCCCTAAATTGGAACCAATATTCATCATATCACACATTGATATGCCAGTATAATATATGCTTCCTTCTTCTCATCTCTTAGTCTTCTCAGTCTCTGTGCATCTTCATCTGCTCGTGGAATATAACAAAACTTTTTATAAAATTCATAAACTGGGGGCTTAGGGATTTTGACTTATTTGCCAACTGGGACTACCACAAGAAATGTGAAAATGAAATTGTCAGTGATATAGCTGCAATCCAGAGTGAAAGTGCCTGAAATCTCAGGAGAAAGATCTTTCCTCCAAAATTTCCAGCCTGGTTTGCCAGAACTGGGAGCTTCAGATTATTCAGTTAATATTGCAGCACAGAGCAGTTTTGGGTGCGTAAGAGTTCTGCTGCCCCGTCCCCCAGTCCTCAACCACAAAGTGTGAACCTCTCCCAGTCAATTCACGGAGTTTCTTCTGTCCACAGAAAAGTCTAAATCTTTTAAGACCTTTATGTGACTTGAATCTGAATGCTAGACTTCGGGCATTTTTTTTATTTACAGACAGAAACAGTCTCTCCTTTCTTCACAGGCAATATTCTAAGCCTTCAGGGTATTATTTATGATCATTCCTATAATTTTATCTGGAACTCATCAGAATTGTGAGCAAACTTGAACTTGACTTCACACCTAATGATAAATAAATGCTTTTTGTCTGTAGACTAATGAAACTTGCTCTCTACACTTTATCCATTAAAGTTTAAACAAACACCCTTTAGCATGTTGCAAGCACTTTTACCTGCAGAATAATAACATTTCCTTTGATTAAAGTTTGGACATCTTACAGGTCATTGACTAATAGGAAAAAAGTGTGACAAGACTTTCAAGGAGGGAGTGGATATTGAATGGATCTCAGATTTTGCAAAGGTCTCAAATGTTTCTCTCTTTAAAAGGAATAGTTTCCTGGTGAAAGATGGAAATTAGATCAATCCATTTTTTTAAAGAAATGTTCTTTCACTCACTGTGATGTGTGTCTTTACATAAATACAAGTTTGTTTAACTGTCACTAATTCTTCTGCTAAATCCAATATCCTTGCAAGCTGACCATAAAGTTTTTGTATTAATCAGTCATTTCGTAACTCCAGAGACATTCCCCTTTTCACCTGATCACCCTTTTCCCCCCCTTTTTCCTACTAAATCTCCATGTACATTCGGGAATGGCTGTCTCAGTAATGCTTCATGGTCTTCTGAGACACAGCCTTTGTTTGCCCAGAAGTCTTAAACTGGCTCACAGGTGAGCGTGCACTAGGCCACAGGTATTACACTGACCTACTGGCAGCAACAGAAGGTGCTAATTTTTCATCTTTTTCAATAGTTGGCCTTTATTCAACTGCTGAAAGAGAGGCTGGTGTTTCTTGCTGTTTCTACAAAAGGATCCTCTTGAGAGTTCAGGGCACTTCATTTCTTGGTTGAATTGTGTACAGCCCTTTTATACTTTTTTTGCGGCTGACTGACATACGAGTATTTCAATACTACATGCACAGAAATTCTCTAAAAATCATCTAGACATTCATTAAATTTAAAGCCATAAAGGACCATTATATTGTCTAGTCTTTATATCACAGGCCAATTATACATCATTTTTATATGGAGCCTAAAGACTTGTTTCTGACAAAAGCACAGTTTCTACAAAGGTATCAAATCTTGATGAACGTACTAAGGAATGGAAAACAATCCACCTCTCCTGTGAACAATCTGCTGTAATGGAAATCGCTACTAAAAATCTGTGCCATATTTTTCAGATTAATTTGCCTGCTCTCTGTTTCCAGGCATTGATTTCAGAGAAGCCTTTTAGAAAACCGTTTTTTTTTTCTTCATTAAGATATTTACACACTGTCACCAAGTCTTGTGTCTGATAAACAGACTGAGCTGGGTGAGTTTTTCTTCGTGAAGCATTTCCTCCAGGTCTCTCATAATTTTTGTGTCTCTCTATCATTGTCTCCAATTTCTCAACAACTTTTTAAAATGAAGGTGCCAGAATGAGAGGTGTTATTCTAGCATTAATCTTATTCCATCATGTGGAAGTTAAATTGTTTCCTCATTTCTCATCAGTGATCTCCAGTGTATACATCCCCAGGTGGCACTTCCTGGCATATTGTGAAAGCAGTTTTGGAATCAGGACTTTATAACCTTTAAACCCATAGAAGAATCCCATTCAGTGACATTTCCCTCTGTGCATTTATTCCTTGAGAACTATCATTTAGCCAGTGTTTAATCCCATTTCACTTATTCAATACTGATATTATAAGAAGCCATTTTAAAAATAAGGGTCAAATGCAGTGCTAAGTGTCTTAAAGAGGCCTATCCATCTATCTTAATAAACCAAATTTAAATTAAAAATAAAAAAATACGTTACTTTTTTTCACAAAACCTCTTTGCCATAAAATCATATTGTTTCATTTTTATCTTTTATCTTTTATTTATCTTCCGATTTAATCTTTCATCAGATTTTCTCCTGTTCCACCTTGTACCGATGGCAGGCTAGCCATTCTCTGTGTAATCTATGCTATCCCTTTTGCTTTTTGAGCACTGTCATAAATGTAGTATTCTTCCAACCATCTGCCTTTTCCGAGGGTTTCCATGATATTTTCCTAGCCAGCTCTCTTTGAAAAGTTCTCCTATTTTTTAAACATTTATCTTTAATAGACACTACCATCTTCCTTAATCACTAATGGACTGGGCAGTAGTTCCTAGCACTAATGCAATTAAGTACCTCTAGCTCCTTCTTCCCAAATTCTCCAGAGCCTGTTTGCCTCTAGTGGTAAGAAAAAGCGTCAAATACTTTATACGCCATCTGCACATTTTGTCAAAATTATTCTTTTTGTTGCTGGTGTTATTAGAAAAATACACAGAGTTCACCGGTTCAGTCTGCTGCCAGTACGGGATGCAAGGGTCTTATTATGTTCCTGTTTATTGACTAAGTTTATTAATCAAAAACATTTTTTATCAAACATTGACTTTCTTAATTTGAAAAGAAAAATCACACACCGCGTGACCTGAACTATAAACTCAGACTTCTGTTTCCCACGTCCCTCTGAGATTTCTGCGTCTCAGTCAGATGTCCTCGGACTCATCCAAGGGTTCAAAGTCATTGGGAGGGTATGCACAAGCACATGCACTGCAGGTGCAACATGGTCAGATTTGCTACAGGTAGAACCACCCTGAGTGCTTCTGAGCAGGGGGCTGAGATGAGCCATACAAGAAGAGACATGGGATTTTGGCTTGGTTTGCATTGGCAAAAGGGAGTCTGAAATGAAATTTGATGTTGTTTTTAATAATACATCTTGGGAGATGGGCCAGTATGTCTGAAGGAGAAAAGCTAGTTAAAGTATTGTTGACACCAAAATGAATGGCTAAATACAGGAATAGATGTAGGCTGACGTCCCTGATGTGACGTGGCACACTGCAGTATCCTGGCCCTGGCCCTCGTCCTCAGTAGCACCTCTCAGTGCTGTGTCCCGTGTTTTCATGGTTCTACATAAACCCCACACTTTCTGAGTGTTATACCAGGCTACACCAATCTCTATTGTCCTTGAAGAAACAGATTTATAGAATCATAGAATCATGGAATGTGTTGGGTTGGAAGGGACCTTTAGAGATCATCTAGCCCAACCTCCTTGCAGTGAGCAGGGACATTTTTAATCAAATCGGGTTAAATAGCCTTGGTCTCAAAGCAAAGACCACTTTTTGTCACTTTATTTATCAAATAACTTAAAAAGTGTTTGGGCATGTCGTGGTTTAACCCGGCTGGCAACTCAGCACCATGCAGCCGCTCGCTCACTCCCCCCCCTCCCTCCGTGGGGTGGGGGAG
>NW_009258615.1:1134723-1160713 GCF_000687185.1 Egretta garzetta | reverse complement strand
AGCAGTCCCCGAGCCCCGAGCAGTCTCCCCGCGACCGACCGACCGAACTAAACCGCCCCCCCCAAGCATGACGTTATATGGTATGGAATAGCTCTTTGGTCAGTTTGGGTTAGCTGTGCTAGCTGTGCTGTACTCCCAGCTTGTTATGCACCTGGGCAAGCAGGAGAAGCTCAAAAAGTCCTTGAGTAGTCTGAGCACTACTTGGCAACAGCTGAAAACATCAGTGTGTTATCAACATTCTTCTGGTACTAAATCCAAAACACAGCACTATGCTAGCTACTGTGAAGAAAATTAGCTCTATCCCAGCCGAAACCAGGACAGGGCAGAAGATAATTTGTGAGAAAAAAAAAGTCAAGAGAGAGCACACAATAACCTGTCTGAGTGCTTATGCAATGCAAATAAGAATTTCTTTGGGGAGGGAATCAGCACTGCTTTTCATATTATTTACTTTTGTTTGCTTGCTTGTTTTTTCTTGTTAAACCAAAAATATTTCCCTTCTCATTTGAATAATCATGATTACTGCAGTACCACCTGTGACAGCTGTAACCATTATTTAATAACAAAACAGACAGAAGGTAGAAATAATGTGAAACTGCTGTTGCAAGTATAAAGAAAAAGGAAGGAGAGTTCCTTTACACTAGATGAGTGAAATGAGCAAATGACTATTTAGTGTTTAGACATGTAGTGCTTTTCATGCATATTAGAAGTGGCCTTTCTTTTTCCAAAGTTGTACCTTTTCTCATAGTGCCCATCAAGTGTCTTATAGTGAACCAATTAAAGTGTGGGGACATCCAGAAGGCAATATCAAAAAAGTAAAATAAGATGAGCTTGCAAGCAAACAGGAGAAAGCACTCAGGTTTGAAATGCATTTCTTTCTTGCTAAGATAAGCAGGGTTAAAAACTCTACATATCAAAGAGAAGAGAACACGTACGTGCTCCCCGTGAGCTATAAAACGAAACTAGATTATCACAAACCTGTTCATCATTAGCATGGGAAGGGAGAGGAAAGAAGAAACTTTGAGAAAACTTTGCAAGCAGATTTTAACTTTTTATAATATATATGCAATTCTTAATCATTCATTGACTAGTTTTTCTACTGTAGCTTTTGGTCCGTACCTCACTTGGAAGCTGTTAGCTGCAAGTATTAGAGATTTGAGGACCTTTGATGAGAAACACACCCCACGTTATGAATAAGAGGAGCAGAGTCCTTACAATTAAAACCACTTAAAAATACCACTCTGATACGAACACTTACAGCTTGGAAGGTTATAATCTATAGTATTTGTCCTCCACATTTATTTTCTCTGGTGTCTGCAACAGATGAAGTTTATCATGCTGCAGTGATCAAAATGGCCCTGTATTCATGAGTAGCATATGCAACGAGAGTCCCAGAACTTTCTGCAGACAAGAAACAGGGCAGATAGCAGCGTATTGGGACTTTTTCTTTCCATGCTGGTAATTGCAGATATCCATACAGGCACACCTGAAGTCCTGTTTTGACCACTGCCTGTGTGCAAAGCTTAGTATGAGATCTTCACCTTACTAGCCCCCTGTTTGATGACTGCAGAAAAGCAAAGGCTTTGTAGTCAGTATGGCTGAAGTTCACTTTCAAAACAAAGAGCTCAGTAAGGAAATATAGCATCACTTTTTATCTCAAAATAATCATTGCACAACTAGTTGCAAGACGTTGAGGTTGTGTCACAGCTCTGAGTAAATCTGAGATGGTTTTGGTGTCTCCTTTCTTCTGCCCGTAACAAGAGCCTGGCTGTTACTGGTACTTTTCATAAAGCACCATATTTCCAAGGTGTGGATATCCCCATATGTCAAACATTTTAGTTGTTATGCCTCCCAAATGCAGTCAGACCATCATGGCTTTTTAATTTAATGGCAATGGCCTTAATTAGATTAGATCATCAGCTAGAAAATTAAGCTACCACAAAATACACACGTTAACACAGTGGGAAGAATCCTGCTTGCAGAGTGCATCCAGCACTGCTTTGTTTTAGGATTCAGTCTCCAGCCTCGCTTCATGTGCCCCTGCTTCCAGTTGACAAGGCTGTGGAGCACTACAAAAGCAGTTGAATATTCACTAACCATTTCAGACACCAAAGATCTTAAGGTTCTATAGATGATGTTCTGTCAGGGGAACATATAAATGACAGCTAAAAACCCACCAAGCTCTAATGCAGCTCAGTAGTGGAGTGCTTACAAATTTGCCATACATACTGACATTTATTTTGGCCATCAAGACTTTTTCAGCCAGTTAAGTGGTTCAGCTGTTTGTAGATTTTAAGACCAGAAGGTATTTCCCTGTTCTTTTGGTTGACGTCTACAATGTTTATGAGGTCAGGAGGTCTCATGCAGCAATGTCTGCATAAAGGCTGTAACTTCCAGGTGACTTCCAGCTATAATACATAATTTAGAATGACATCTAGCTCTCTTGAAAGACTTCAAATGGGGGAAGTCCATCTACCATAGACCAGTCTAAGGTGTACAAATATATAAATAAACTATAACACGGCATGCACTATTTCTTCCCTGCAGAGAGGCTGAGAAAAAGAATGAACCATAGGTAATGTGTATCATTTGCCTTGCTTAATATGAAGGCAGCTCTGCTGGGCACTGAGTGGTCTTCTGAACAGAGACACAGCAAGTTCCAACAGAAAAACTGAGAAGTGAAATATGTTAGTGCTCACCTAGCAGCAGAGTCTTGGGGTTAATCTTTCTCCTACCTGTGTGCATCTGTCAGATTTACCTTGGGTACCTATGTATGGTGAGGCCCTGTGCTGTGTAGGAGTACTCTGAGAACAGCATGAGATTTAACAGCAATGTAAAGTTAAAATATACCATCATTGTCAAAGGATTCTATCTTCCTTATAACTTCTGACTTGTCCAATACCCACAATTTTTGTTTCTTTCTTCTCCTGAGACAATGTATACTGACAGTCAGTGCTCAATCATTCCTCTCTCAATAGGCAGGATAATTATCAGTCTTTTCCTCCCCAATGTACAGGGTTATCTTCATGTATTTGAAAGTTGTTCACCTGTTCAAACATAAATGGTTGGAATATTGAACACTGTAGCACAAGACACGAAAGTTGCTAATATATTTTCCATTTTCACCCATTCCCCTCTGCCTTCCTAAATCTTACATTCAGCAACTTGCAAGTAGCAGAATTTAATTACTGAAACACATCAATCACTGGTTTTAGGTCCATTGTGAAAAGCAAATTAGATTTCCTTGTGTATTACAAAGGCCTTTCCTTTAGTTTGCAATAGAAATGACATAGCGCAGGCATGAAAAGCGCAGATAGAAAAAAGACAAAAGAGAAGAATTAGACTGTGAACATAAAGGGCATATTTATACTGATGGACACAAGAACACCTCTGGAATCAGAACTTTATTGGCCTGATAAAGGTACATTAGTTACTGCATAGGTCAATAGGAGTTAAATGCAGTCTAGCAACTGTATTAATGTAAAAAAAAATAGAAATGTCAAGAATCATATAATCATTTAGGCTGGAAAAGACCTTTAAGATCATCAAGTCCAACTGTTAACCGAGCGCTGCCAAGTCCACCAGATTTGCTACTCAATGAACATAAGAATATCCAAACTGGTGAGAACCAAGATTGACAAGAGGCAGGGTTTGAAGTTACAGCTGCCATAAGGGGGTGAACTAGGGAGGACTAGACAAAAGGCAAGAGTAGACTGTACCCCTCCGTGATAATTTCCCAGCCACCACCTATTTTCAGCTCAGGGACTCCCTGGGTTAAGACTGGCTTCTGTGTAATTGGTATTCCCCAATGTATTTGTCTTCCATTAACCTGCCCAGTCTCTCCTTGGTCCCCCTAAACCTTTAGTATTCACTGCATCCTTTGGCAGGCAGCATCCCTGATGTATGACCTGCTGCATGAAGAATAACCTACTTCTGTTTGTTTTGAAGTTTGTTGCTACTATCTTAGTTTGATGATCCCTAGTACTTATAGTGGAAGAGACAGTGAACCATCAACCCCCATCCATCCTCTCTACCTCACTCCTGATTTTATAGCCCTCTAGCATGTCCCCTGTAATTTGTCTCCTTTCCAGAAAGAAGAATCTTAGCTTACTTAGTTATTCCTCGCACAGCACACGTCCCATATATTGATAGCCCTTGACAATCAAGGACAATTGAACCTTTTTCCAGTTCTACTATATTCTTTCTGAGATGAAAAGAACAGAACAGTACAAAGACACAGACGCGCCATGCATTTATATAAAGGCATAATGATGAACTCTGTTTTGTTCTCTGCTGCTTTACCAGTAGTTCCTAACTTTTGCAATGTTGTTGTTGTTGTTCAGCCCTGAGCATTGAGCTGTCATCTTCACGGAATTATTGATTATATCCCCAAAGTCTCTCCAAACTGGTAAAGGTTAGGTCAGAACCCCCCATTTTACAAATGAAATTAGGTTTATGTCTTTCCTACATGCATCACTTTACTTTGACATGCATTTAATTTCACCATCTATCCAAGTTGTGCAAAGCCATGTTTTTGTTCAGATCTGTTTCTTCAGTTATGTACTGTTCTTCGCAATGTTTCAACAGCTGGTAGGAGCACAACTCACCAAAGCCTGCACGCAGAAGCTGGTATCTCCATTGCTTCATTCAGTAGGACACCTTTAAACTGAGGTGGATGGAGTCCCAGGTAAAAGATTTGGACAAGAGCTTTCTGTCTGTCAGCCATTAATAACCCACCTCTTTTGGGGAATCTAAACTGTAACTTTTTCAGTCATTTTATAAAGGAGGAGGTGAAATTCAGCATCTGTGTGAGCACATGGAAGTCTCGTCTAAGGTCTGGAAATAATAAAGAGGAAAAAACATTTAAAGGCTTAGGGTCCTTACAGTGAAGTTCCCTCTGGGCATATCTAGCCTGTGCCACTGTTTTTCTTGTAAAATTTGATAGTGTTTTTTACTGAGATTAGAGGAAGTGTTTATTACACCATTATAAATTGGAATTTTTTTGCAGCCACGATAAACAAAGGATCACTAGGGAAACTCTGCTGGGAAGACACAGAACAGAGATCTTGAACTTGTTTATTCTGAGTTTAGTGAAGAGACATCATACACAGTTTTATAATTTTGTGTGAACTCACAGCACTTTGCTGATCATGGTAATGCAGACCTATCCTATGATCCAAATTCCATTTGAAAGCCTGATTTGGCTTCTAGTCCTTATTTTAGGTGTTGTCTGCAAGGATATTACCATTTACATATTTTTATTCTTTTTTTTTTCCTCATATCCATTAAATGTCTCACCCAAAAGGGCGTATTGGAGGTTCATTTTCTACTGCTGTAGGTATACTTGATTTCCCTACATTTTGGCTCCAGATGAAGTACTTCCACTATAAAATTCCACCAGACAGCTTTGTGACAGAGCTTAAACTTTGACAGCTCATGAAAAGAGATTTACTTTGCAACAACTGTTGCAAAACAATTTTTTTACCCAGTATAGCTGTCTTAGCCAAATTCCTCTGGGCTTTTCTAAATGTCTTCCTCCCTCTGTCCTGTCCCCCACATGCTTCAGAGGGTCACTTAACATTTCATTTGTCCGGAGTTACTGTAGTGCCGCTGCCCGCTGTTACAGTTACTGCATTGCATCTTCCTCTGCAGTTTTGCTGAACTCTCTTTTATGTTAACACAAGTAGCAACATTTGCAAAGCGCTTAGGGATCCATCTGCTTAGCACAGTTTACACATAGGATCATTGCCACCACTAACAGTTAATAACCTTCTGCATCCTCCCAGAAATACCTGTATTTATTTTGTCTAGAGCCCTCCTTCAGGAAATAAGGTGGCATAATTCATCATGGTCCAAGCGTGCAATTGTATTCACAGGTCAGAAAAAAAAAGTGATGTCATTTGGGAAGTCAGCCCAAAGCTTTTTAAATACAAATGGTTTCAGGGCTCCAGGGGGATGGCAGGGCAGGGTCTTACTAGGTGGAGCCTGTCCCATCGCCTCAGCGGGGATCAGGGCAGCTGGGGAGCGGCCGAGGACACCCCCAGACCAGGGCATGAGGCACCTCCCTGGGGACATGGTTGAGGCCAGACTGGAATGTCAGCCCGCAGGTGGGGGTCAGCTGGGCTGAAACGGGGTTCTGGGTGCCAGGCAGGGCCGGGGACAACCCAGGAGAGGCTGGCAGGGAGAGTCCATCCCATTAGTGCCCTCAGGCCATGGCAGTGCGCCCCTGGGTGAACTCCAGCTAAATTCATCCTTCGCTCTATGCATCCTCCATCCCCCCCACCTCTTTTAAAACTCTTGGAAACTAGTACCAACAGGTTGTAGCATATTAATATACCTCCTGGGGTGTTGGTAGGCCAGGCTTTAACTGGTGCATGACTGAGCGTTTCAGTCCTGGCTGCATGTTCTGA
The DNA here is from genome assembly GCF_000687185.1 of Egretta garzetta. Taxonomy (NCBI): domain Eukaryota; kingdom Metazoa; phylum Chordata; class Aves; order Pelecaniformes; family Ardeidae; genus Egretta; species Egretta garzetta. Next base: position 1,154,306 of record NW_009258615.1, on the reverse strand, counting down.
TATTAACTGTGTTTGTCATGCTACGTAAGAGCCATGATCAGCAGCTGGCCTCAGGCAAAGGGAAAGTAATCAGTCTTTTGGAGAACTTTTCCAGTGGCTGCCAAGAATTTTCTGGTTGAGGAAGCCTATTAACAAGCATCATGTGAGAGAGTGTTTACAGAAAGCCAGAAAATGCTGACCCAGGATAAGGAAAATGTCCCCTCTACGTAGTTTCACAGCTGAATAACTCTCTGATATTTCATTGAAGGGATTTATAGATAAGAGTTATAAAATAACTGTACAAAAGGGCTTTTAAAACATGCTTACGCCAACAACAGCCCAGTCCTGTATAGTAATTTTTGAGCAGAGATTACATTTCAAGGGACAAAGGAATGTTCCTGGGGTATAATATCTGTGCAAAGTAAGATCTCAAAGGTCCGATGGAGCATCTGACCCCACGAGCTCCTTCCTCGCTGCCTCACCTTGTGAATGAGCCAGCGTAATGATAGGCCTGCGAAAGCCTTGCACACGAGTTAACTTGATGTGCTCCTAAAGGAAACTCAATAAAACCTCAAGTCCTGTAATGAAAATAAACTACACAATTACCAATGGCAGATATTCTATTATTTATAACCCATAAGGAGAAGGGCATTTTAAAATTCCTTTCCAGGAGCTTTGCCAGAAGAGCGAATATTCACATAAACTGTCTTTTAATTCTGTTACGATTGTGCTTTTTTTAGGCTATGAAAGTGTGCTCAGAGCTGAAACACGGAATTTAAACATTTAGGCTTTTTCTTAGACCAAATATTCACTATTTCTATCTGTTCAACTATTTTTCTCATGCTTGCCTTTCAACTGGCCAACGACTGAAGCGTAGCGAGCCCTCAGGTGCTGGCCAGTTGCCTGCCCTAAGCCTGTCACCAGGGATTTACAAAACCCTTGGGGGAGCAGCGCCAATGAGCTGTCATATCATGCTGGTGCACTTCTGTCACCTGTGTGATCATCCTCGTGTCACCGAGCTAGAGCAGGGAGGGGCACAGGCTTTATGCCCCATCTGCTGCTATCTGTGCACAACTGCTGAGGCTTTTTTTATTTAGCCTCATTTAAACCTGAAATGAAAAAAAAAGAGGAACCGAACCAGTTGTGACAAGAGATTAGTCCAACTTGTTGCCACATGACATGCCTGAAGTTAATACTCAGCATTGCTGCTTTGAAATAGTGACATTTCCATTAAAAAAGCTAGTAATCGAATCACCCTGAACTAAATCGTCTGCCTTTGTAACTGAGATTCTATCTACAACGGCATTTAACATAAACTGTAAACACAGAAAATGAATCTTCCTTTTATGTATTACCTTGTGCTCTTAGCAGATAGATTTCAAAAGGTTGTATGTTTTATCTCTCTTTCAAACTTCTCCACCTTGTGTTTGTCTGTGCCTATGGAGACTGACGCACATATCCTTAGGTACGTGCTCTCTGTATGCATACAGTGGTGATATTATAAACGAATTTTCAGAGCCATTTAATACACATCCTTTACCACTGCAGGTGAGCTCTGCCAACTAACTGTGTCTGCATCATCTCCTAATGTACCCAGCCTTCATTCCAGCAACAGTCAGAAATAAAAAAAAAGCCTAATAAATGTTCCTGCTTCTCTCAACAATGCCAAATCTGAAATTTCCTCCAAAAATTATACTGGTCTGAAGTTTGAGGGATCTTACTTGGTTTTTCTTCCTTGATTTAGGTAAAAAAAGATACTAAGATCAATGATTTATGGTGAGGGGAACAAAATAAACAATAGACCTGCAGAGAATTGTGTTTTCATGACCTTTCTTTTGCATCTACTGATGGAAAACTGTACATATTGCCTATACCCCACACCGGCCATGCAGACAGTGAGCAGTGTTTCAGTAGGTAGGCAGCCAGACGCTGCCCCAGCTCCTCCTGGACCTGTGAGCACAGAGATGACAGAGCCGATGGCTCACGGGAACATGCCCTTAGTGGAGGATGCATCCTCCACCACCTCCTGAAGAAGCGACAGGCTATGTCTCTGGCTCTGCTGGGGGCTGCATGCCACGGGGATGCTCCATTTAGAGAGTTGGAGGCAAAGCTGAGCTCAGAGTTACAGTGCTGGCCATGGATTGAGCAGGTGAAGGACTGTACCCCAACAGTGGGGTGAATGCCCTAGTGTGGGTTTACAAGGGCAGAAGGCTACCCCCAGCCCTGCTTGATGTTAATGATTAACATTGCTGATGAAAGTGAGGAGGCCAAAGGAGCATTTCTAAATGACCTGGAGAGGTCAGAAATATTGGCAGGAAATATCAGTCCCCGGTACAATTCGGAAAAAAATAAACAGGCGTGTTTCAAAACAAGCCTGAATACTGAGCTTCAGGGAGATGGAGAAAACTTGAAGAGCAGTTTCAGAAATGTTACTGCAAACAGCAAACTCAAAACTGTGAAATGGCAGCAACAAATGCAAAAAAATTAATGTAGGATATCACAGCTGCATGGTAGTGCCTTTTGCTCACTGGCTTCTAGAGATTTTCATGTACACAACCAAGGTACAGAAATTTCAAACTGCCTGTACCTGCAACTTATATATGAAGCAATTGGAGCTTAACGGTAAATAATTAAAGTTTTTGTGGGAAAATCTGAAACATATTCCATTAAAATCCTTGTGAAGATTAATTCTTCTTAAAATAATAATTGTAAATTATTATTTAAATAATTTTTTAAAATATTTACTTTTTTTTTAAATAAACAGAATACTAATTCCCATGTCTACTGTCAAAAAACTCTTCATGACAAAAGCTTTGCTTCTGTGAAAACAAAACAGCCTATTCCAGGAAATACAGTTCAATCAAAATTAAAAAGTGGTTGAAGACACATCTGGTTCCTACAAAATATTTTAACAGAAACCTCTCATCAGCTATAGATAAACATTGCCTTTAGACTCCTACACTACACATTACAGAGCTAGCTCATTTTTTTGTACAAGGAACACCTGAACATAGCATCAGACATTAATATCTATGTTATCATCATCTGGACATGAGCGCAAAAGATTTAATTTTTTTTTAAAAAAAAGGAAACAATACTGACATGAATGTCTATCTAAGGGTTACATGACTGGCTACTCCTCAGAGCTGTAAGTTTTCCGTCTGAGCCTACAGACCCTTCAAAGCAAGTTCCGCATGCACATTTGGATCTGTGAGCAAGGCCTTGTGAAAGACGGCCGTTGCGACTGGCCCCCCTTGGAATCAGAGTGACACGAACCATTGCTGCCATCACCAAGGTCTATCAGCTTGGTAGCTGCACTGAAACATGTTTGCCTAGAAGCCTTCTCAGGGACTACTCTGGCCGTGCCAAACATAATCTGGTGTTTGCAGGCTCCGTGTGGCATTACACGGCCAGAAGCTCTTGGCAGTGACGTGCTGGAATCTGGGATTTGCCACCTCATTCCATCACCCGATTTTTACCTCCTGGAGGACATGATTTTCCATCTAAAAATGCCAGCTGAAACAATCCACAGCACTGGACTGGTTGATGCAGTCAGCTCTTCAGGGGTGCAGCGTGGCTGAAGCCTCAGAACAGATCTCATCATTCCCTTTGCTCCCTATTGCATTTCTCATTCTGTACCAAAGTACTTTTGATCTTACTTCCTACCCACTTCCCACATGTTTCTGTGACACCGTTATCTCAATATGTACAGCTTCATGGGATCACAGGACACCTCAGGCTGGAAGGGACCTTGTGAAGTCTAAAGTCCAACCTCCTGCTTAAAACAGGCAATGGGTTTCCCTCAGAAGCATTAGGCATATATGGTCAGAAGCTGAGCCCTCGTTTCCATCCAGTGTCCTCAAAAGTCACATACTAAACAGCTCGCGCTTGAGCTCATGGCAGTGTGACCCCTGTGCAGCAGCTTTTGGGGATTTGTGGCCAACAGCAGAGCTGCCTCAGTGTTTCTTCTACCTGACACCTAAACACATCCATTTGGAAGACAAAACTCCATGTCTTCTGTTGCTATCTCTACTTCTCTTTGTTGCTATAGTGATGGCAAATGAGGACAGGGGCAAGGGTCATCACATCCTAAAAAATCTTTGGGATTTTGGTGCTGAAGCAGTTAATTGAGCAACACCAAGATCCTTGTCAAGTGAAGAAGCACGCCAAGCACAAACAGGTGGTATTTAAGGACAGCAACTATGAGAGTGACAGAAATTTGCAGGCTACAAGGCTCAGTGCAGTAGGTGTATTTTTGCTTTGGAACAACAGCTTAGCACTGTAAGAAGAGAGGCTTCCCACAGCCATTTGTCACAGGCTTGGCAAGATACAACTGAAGGAGATGCACAAGAATCTGACTGACCTTTTGCAACTAAGACCACACGAGCGCATGCAATGCAATTACCTTGTGTTATTGTGATGAGAGAAAAATTCATTTCAACTCTGGATCCAGACGACAACTGTTCCAATACCTTATTTTTTTCCAGGAATGATGTCTGAGGGAAACTCTGAATCATCCAGAGAGGGAAGAGATTAATAATATCCACCTTGAACTCTAGACATAGATGAGAGCTTTCCAACCCGATGTTGGGAAGAAAAAGTCTGTTTGCTTCCCACAAAAGGAGGGTGGTATTTTGTGAGAAAAAGTGGAACAGGGGGATGGATATAGAAGCCATCCCCAACCTATCTAACTTCTCAGTTATTGCACAGTTATATCTTCCAGCATCTTCCAGAGCAACTGGTTTCAGCCAGTATCAGAATATTAGACTAGTAAATCCTCAGCTTGATTCAGTGTAGCATCTCTCTTGCATTAGACACGCTGCAGGGCAGGCAGATTCATAGGAATGTTGGTAATGGTTAGCAACATTTTGCTCTGCATGTATTCTGCCACAGGGGCTTGAAAGGGAACCACAAAGCAGAACACTGACTGACTTCTTTGCAAATATGGGAGCAATTCTGCAGGCGACTTTGCTGTATACCCTCTCCTACAGATTAAGAGTGCTGCTATCAGGCACACATTGTGCAGCATGTATGTGTTTGAGCTGAGAGTTTGCACAGGTCTTTTTATTATTTTGTTTCCTTCTGATTCTCAGAAGCAAGAAAAATCTCCTCAGAAAAAGTGGATTGCTTTAGTTGCTAGAGCACAGAGTAAACCAGGTTTGCTTGAGGTCAGTTCCTGCAGCCTGTCCGGCTTAGCAGTGAATGCCTGACAGCTGCCAGTGAAACAGCTGAATTTGTTGTATTTTTTAAATGGTTGAAGACAGGACTTTCAGCAGAGAGAGATCAGTTTGCCTGTGGGAAGGTCCTTTGCAGCATCCTAGATCAATTGGAGCTCTTGCATGTGTGCAAAGGATCTGAAAATGTGCAGCAAGCATTTTCTGAAGGGCTTGGATTTCTTAACCCAGAAGTGGCAAGTCTGAGGAAAACACAGGTCCAACAAACTATTGGCCTAAAAGTCTGAGCTGTTTGTGTTACTGGAAAGGATAAGAAAAATAAAGAAGACTTTCTCAAATAAAATTTCTAGACTACTTCTGTAAGTCATGCCCAGCTAAATGCAAAAACAGAAAAGCCAAGTGGTCTCATTTTGTTCTCTCCATTTTAAGATCAGAAAATCAAACTTGGCCTGTGAGGGGGACTCTAGGGAGCTTCCCAGGGCGAGAAGGGATGCCCAGCCCTGGGGCTGAACCTGAACGTTGCAGCTGTGGCAGTCCCTTGTGCATCATCACGTCCAAAGCAAGAGAAAGGGCTTGAGCAAAAAGGGGTAACCAGAAAACCTGCAACATAGAAGCTCGCTCTCTCTTCATAAGCCTATCTAACTTCCTGCAAGATCCTGGAGAGTAGTCTTCAGCACATATTCAAGGCCTGGTCTGAGCCTGTCCCTGTAATTCCTCCCCATTAGCACTTACAAATTATATGATCTACCTCATTTGGGTAAGTGCTTAGTGGCTCCCCCTTAGTCACATCTGTTATTCCAATAGACACTACAATCTTCAGCTTTACTTGAGGTATTTAGGGGTGGATGCATTCCTCATATGACACACTGATTATATGAAAGCATCAGTCTACCCTGTATGGTCTTTGGGTTAAACTGATCCACTCCAAATTACATTTAAAGAGATTCAAATGCACAGCTTTTGGCTCTAGTACAAATGAATAAAATTGAAATAATGCCTGCCATAAAGGCAATTGCTCTTGCCAGCTTCTTTAACAAGGCCCTGGTTGATGCTGGTTTCACCTCAGATGTCACACCAAGATGCAGCTATAGGGAATTTAATGAAAAAAAATGCTCTGAGTTTCAAATGGATTGAATTGCAGGAGACTTATACCACCAGAGCCCAGGAACAAGCAATGGCCTGAACTTTCTAAGCACTGCACTATCTCGAAGAATTTGTAACCTCGGTTAAGTCAGCAAGATGAGCAGTGAGCATTTTAGACTAGCCATCTAGACTGCCGCAGAGAGGGACAGTGCCTAAGCCTGCCAGCAGAGCAGATGGCAAAAATGAGTCCCTGATCCCCTCCCACCCATTCCTGACCAGTAGATACCCAGTCATGATATTTCCAATACTAATAGTTATTACTTCACCTACGGACAAACTAGTCCCAGTTAAAAATTAATAACCCTATTTGTTTTGTCTTTGTCTTTGTGAAACCGTTTCTCCTTTTTCTTACAATTAAATAGAATTTACCCCTCGGCAGACATGGAGAAAAGTCATTTCCAAATCATGGGAAGGTTACAAAAGTGTTCTATGGGCTTTGAAGAGTGAAGGTAGAAAACCAAGAGGCTGGAAAAGGTTTACACACTGCTGAACACAGGGCAGAATTAAAGTGAATGAAGAAAATTCCTGGAAGAGTCAATGCACTCTCCCTGAACCATCAGATATTTTGGTTCGCTTAAGCTGTGTGTTTATGTTACTATTATTTCCTGAATTCACCTTGGTAAAACCTAACCGACTCTGTCTCGATACAATGAGAAACAATTGAACAGGATAAAGTGAAAGAGAATGAACAATGACCTTTCCTTCTGCAGAGCCCATGGCTGAGAGAGGCAGGAAGAGATCTATCTGGTAATGTTTATCTGACTAAGGCAATTTACTGGATGATAGCTTTCCCCAGAAGATCTAAGGACAAAAATGGCATAATATCAACTCGCAAGGGACCCACTAATATGAGCCCTAAAATGAAGCCCTCTGTGCTGAACCAACTGTATATTTCACATGTAAGCCATGCCATTGAGATGTTTAATGTTCCTCTGGAGAGCAATAGACCAGTGACAAGAAAAATAAACAAGAGCTAAAGATGAAGATGTCCTTGAACTGAAAGTGCTTCACTTTAGGAAACCCAATAAAGTGAGCGAGAAACTGTGAAGCATGATTGCATTAAAATAGGCAATATTTTTTGTGTCTTCAGTGGGATGACTTGGGTATTTTATACTGTAGGTCTCCATGCAATTATGAGGACAGTGGTTTCAGTTCACTGTGTGCTACTGTGAGGTAGAACTCCACCTCCTGATGGCAAAAATTCATTTCAGTGAGAGTGGAGGCTTAACCTGTGGCCTCCTGTACCTACCCAGGTATCCTCACTGTTGGGCCAGCAGTGCCCCTCTCGCCTTTCCTCCTCACGCATATGTTCCCTGAAATTTCAGCATGTCAATAAAAGTCTTGCTGAATCTGACTTTTTCCTTTAGAACATTTGATTTTTAACCAACAATTGCTTTGTCAGAAAAATCCCTGCGAGTACCACATGAAATGTACTAACAATTGGGTTAATCTAATAAATACCTTTATTCTCATGCAGTTCATGCCCACAATATCCCCAGCTAAACAATCCAAAAATACACCCAAAGGTTTGTTGACCTTGTTTTCAAATCCCTGCCTAAATGCATCAAGCCACTAGATCTGGAGTAAATATAATTAAGTGAGCAGAGGTGCAAGGGTATGGCTGGTTTCATAAGGCATGTGCACAAATAAACACTTATAATGGTAAATAATCTTTCACCAGGGTGAAATGGGAAGCACAAAAAGACTGAAGGCATAAAATGATACGGTTTATATAATACCAAGATTTTAAGTGCAACTGGTTCCTTTGCAGAGAGATAATTTAGTTTCTAAAAATTAAAAATTATCTAGGAAAGGGGTTTTTTTTCTTTAAATTTTTGATTTTCCATTAGTATTACAGCATTTGTGATGCCAAATTGCTAGAGATTCCCATCCTCTGAGGTAAAATATACTTCCCTTTGTCCTCTTAACTTAAAAGTTAAACAGAAGTCAAAGTGTCAGAATAGCTTGAGTGGTAGAAAATTCAAATTTTTTTCTGTTCTAATTTTAAACTTGGAACTTGTGGCTGTTCTTAAAATTAAGGTATTGATCATTATTTCCAATCAGTCATGCTACAGTCCTTATTTTCATGCCAAGGTCTTTTTTTAAGCGTGTCGAAAAGTAATCTGCACTATTACTTTCAATTACAGTTTAATAATTTATGAAATTACTTAGTATCATACCTGCAATATGTCAGTCAGGCTTCATTACATTGCAATGAGGTCTGATTTAACACAGTCATTATTGCTGCTGTTAAGGGTTTGTGGGGGAAAGATTCCTGCAACTGTATTAATTTTAGCCATTTTAGGCTAAAATAAGCAGCTATGGATAAATGGCAGTATACAGTGGGGTACTTAAGCATACCTAAGACTATGATGTCTTCTAATTGCAAATATTTGCCTCTTGGAATAGCTCCATGTTTTGCACTCAGTTAGGGAAACATTCTCCTAATTTCTTACAGCAAATTGTTCTACAAGCAGGGATGAGGTATGAAAACTCAAGAGGAAGGCAAAGACTTGCATAGCATTCCCTGGCAGCTAGCATGTGGACAGCTTAACTAGCACAAAGGCTCCTTGGAGGTGTTAATAAGGACGGAGCCAGACTCTTCTCAGTGGTGCCCAGCGACAGGACAAGGGGCAATGGGCACAAACTGAAGCATAAGAGGTTTCAGTTGAATGTGAGGAAGAACTTCTTTACTCTGAGGGTGACAGAGCCCTGGAACAGGCTGCCGAGGGGGGTTGTGGAGCCTCCTTCTTTGGAGATATTCAAAGCCCACCCAGGCGATGTCCTGTGCAACCTGGTCTAGGTGAACCTGCTTTAGCAGGAGGGTTGGACCGGATGATCTCCCGAGGTCCCTTCTAACCCTTGCCATTCTGTCATTCTGGGATTCTGTGACATCACCTTCCTACCAACCATGCTCAGGTCCATCCTTGGCCTTCGGCTGGCCCCCGTGTTGTGGTTATGCTGACAGTGGGTTTCAGTTTACATTCTTTTACATACTTCAGTTTACATTTACATTACCATTGGTGGTACAAGGTGAAATAATGTGCCAAACAGTAAGGAGAAACTTTATTCAGTTCAAAGGCAACTTTGAGTAAGACAGTACTGGGGAAGGAAACGCATGAGGCTTTTTCCTTGGCATTAGTTCTGAAATTTACCTTTAGGTGGCCAGAATCAAGGGTTTGCCAAATTTGAGATCAGGAGTTATTCCAAACTTTAACTCAATAAAACACAGATATTTGTCACCTGGACTTCTTAGGGCAAGTCCTGCTCTGTACTGAAGCATGAAATCCTGCAAACATGTAATTCAACATAAGCATCATGTAACGTTTAGAAAGTTGCACTTATTTTTCACTGCTAATATGAAAAGCTATTTTCTGTGGTCTCAGTCTTTCCACAAAAGGCAATCTAATTTTCTTGACCTTGTGTGTAATGCCAGGCCAGGGCAAGGACCCACTTTCTTGCCTGCGTGTACCCTAGACAGAGATAAAGTAGAGGAAAAAAAGCAAAACAGAAATGCTCTTCATTTACCTGGGATTTCAACAGGAACAGAATTAAACCAAAATTTAACCCTCCCAAACAACTGAAAACAGCCTTTACTCCAAGGTTAATGCTTCTGACTACAAATCCCCCAGGCAATATTGTCTTCAGTTTGTATTTGATACAGCTCCAAGTGCAGCCCATTGAAGAAATAATCAGTATAATTCTTTGCTGCTGCTTTCAGCTCATTAGGAGGTTTTTTCCAACGCAAGCACTGGTGGCTGGAGATGATTTGAGGCATAAATCGGAGGGGCCATTTGGGTGCTGTGCTGCTTGGGAGCCACGACAGCCTGGCAAGATGGGAAAGGTTAACTGAGGCTTCTGCCGGGGAGGGAGTCGGCAGACTCGCATGTAGAATTAGAGCAGGAGCAAATATAAGGGGGAAAATGAATCATAGTATTGATGTCTGGAAAGAACAATATTATGACTATATGGATTTAATGACTGCTGATATCTAATTCAGTGACAGGTAGTCTCATCCACAGGGACAAAAGTACACACTGTGCTTTGAGGAGACCTGGAGGCAATCCTTCAACTCAAATCCCATGATAGGATAATATGCTATGGCTCCTTTTATGCTGGAGGTGGCATCCTTTCTAGATCCCTTCTGAGTATGTCAGTTGATGATAACAGCATAATTTGCCTTAGAAATTTTAATTCCCCCACACACACCCTTTTCCTTACAAAGAAGAAAAGCGTGAACTATTCCTTTGAGCTGTCCTGAATAAATACTTTAAGAATATTAAAAATGAGAAGTGGATTAAAGCTTTCTGACTGAATTCCAAACCATGTAGGGTGCTTTGTTAATTTTAAAATGAGGGATGTTATAACCTTCAGTGCTCATGCTGTGTGACAGACGGGCATCGTCGGTGTTAAAAACAGGCAGAGTATATCTGTGGCTACAGCCAGATGTATAATCTCTCCTGGAACAACATCTGTCTCTCCCCTCTCACGTAGGAAATTCAGTGAGGAGCAGGTAAAGCAGCTCTGTGACATCATGGTTGTTCTACAGGAACTCCTGGATGTCATTAGCTGTTGCACTTTGTTTCCCTGTATTTTATATTCAGCATGCATTAGCGGTTGCTTGTTTTGAAGTTCTCCAGGGTATTCTACAACGAAGTTGCCTGGTAGCAGAACAATCTGTGTTCCTCAGATATGCAAGTGACTAATTTTCCATCAATCAGAGATGAGACTTAAATAAATAAAGGTACTTCATGGGGCTGCTGTGCCTAATGATAAGCAATTATATAAAGTCAAATTAAGGCAGTTCTTTGTGAAGGTCCTGTGAAATTGGTTAAGCAAAAAGAATAACTGCACCATTTCAGTGATTCATCCTATTGCTCATTTCAGTGGGAGCATTATCTCAGTTAACTGATGCAATTAATATGAAAATGAGGAAATCATTGTTTAAGGAGATGAGGAGAGAGAGGGGGTCTTAATGCGGCAGCAGTGAAGAAAAAGAGTCACAGAGATGGAAATTTGCATAGGTCAATGGTAATGTAATGCATTTAGCACATATTCAAAGCTTAACTTGCATAGTAATACAGATCCATTAAATTCTCATTATGATGACCTGTGTCCAACACAATTCAATTTTTCTGAATCTTAATGATAAAAAGTTAATCACGGTAAGGTGAAAACCTTTTGTACTTGGTCTTAAAGCATTGAAAGGGCATTGAGACTATCTTTTAGATATGGCAGGTAGTTTCACTTCTGCTTAATTCAATAGTTTATTAAGCATGACAAGATCTGAAGTTTGGCTTCTGTGTGCACTGCAGATTTTTAATGCAGTCAGTGGCAATAAATAAGCCTTTGTCTGTACAGCTACAATCTAGCGCTAGTCGCTTCCACTTAGAGCCTTCAGTTACAGATCGCATTCCCAGTTTATCCTGGTTTTCTTATTTTTAGTAACCAGAAATCCTTTCCAAATTTGGGAAAGAGAAGGGAAAAGACATCTTTCCCCTTTCAGCGCTGTCTACGTATTGCAGCTTTTGTTCGCCAGACATGTCTTTGAGCCAATGACTCTTAACATGGCACAGTGCGTGGTCTCCACCGGCTGTTTCTTGTCATTACCTGATTTTGCTTCTCACCACAGCTACAGGTGGAAGATAAGTGTCTTGAGTGCTGCTCAGCCTCACACCATTTCCTTCCACTTATCCTACATTCGCCGTTAATGGTCATTCTTTGACTTACTCATCTGAGACAGGGAGCAAATGTGCCGGTTTCCTAGTGCTCTGAATCATGCTTGGGGTTAAGCAGAAAGGTGCAGAGACAGGCTATAATCAGGTTCAACAAGGCAGACTGACATGTGAAACAGGTTGTTGTTCTTAAAAGACAAGTGTGCCAGAGTGGTGCCTTCCTTACTCCTTTACGTTAAAGCCACCATACATCATTCAGGCCATGTCAGGCTTTTTAAAATTGTCATTAATTTGCATTGAATAGATTTGTAAGGCACCTTTATTAACATCTGTGTAGTGTAAATTGGGCTTAGTGAAAACAAAAGCCAAGTCCTGCACATATTATTCTCCTTGACAGATTCTTTTATCCTGAAATCTGCATTATACTCACTACAGTGCATGACTGGTGTTTGTGGAGGCGATTCAAGAGATGACTTTAGCCACCTAACACAGAGCCAGATCTTGGGATTCTTTTGACAAAATGCAGAGATCTGCAGAGCAGATGCCCGTGCCTGAGCGGTCAGGCAGGGCTCTCTGTGCAGGCAGGGAAGATACCCAGCCTCAACACATCGCACAGCAGACAGCCCCACGCGGTCCTGGGCAACAGCCCGGCCCCGAAGATGCAAAGCCACATAAAAAAAAAAAAAAATGACACTGATTCTCTAAATCCAAGCCTGAGATCCAATCCCTGCATCACTTTTAAGGCTACAATTCACAGTAGTTTAAATTGTCCACAGTCCCCTGAACGCTCCTAAGTTCTGCTTTTTTACCTCCTCTAGTGCTTGTCTGAGTCCCTGAGGAGCTATTTGACTTCCCAGGGAGCCAGTTCAGCTCCCTCAGCCAGCATAAAACTAATCCAGCCCCTGCCCACGCATACACACATGCTCAAAGAAGGATTTTTTCCCCAGTGGAGTGGGGACCAGTCAGAGCAGCGCCAGTGCTGGTACAAGGCAGGGCACAGGCTCATCTTTCCCAAGCACTGCCCTGTGCTCCTCATCCCATCTCTTATCTCCCATGACCCAGTTTCATAGCATAACACAAAAGCTACACTTTTAAAACTATTTCAGTGCTTTTAAATGCAGATGAGCCTCAACACCTAAAAACAAGTGAGATAGGTGGCTAAGTGTTTTGATAGGCCAGAATCCTAATAGGCAGTAATTGATCTCAGTAAGAGTTAGATGGCCATTGTGGTCCAGCCTTAGGCATCTAAATACCTTTACAGATTTGAGCATATGTGCTTCAAAGGTCTAGATCTTTATGGACATTTTTCAAAGCAAAGTTTTATGTTTTAGAAAAGGTGAAAGGCAGACATGGCATGTAAGCAGCAAGGTTACACAGTCTTTCTTCTGGCTGCTCCGGCTGCCTTCATCAGCCTCCTTTCTGGCAACTTGCTGGCAGTCACTTGCTCACCCCCACGAGGAGGCTCCATGTGTGGCTGGTCAGTGAACAAAATCTAGTTGAAAAGTGATTTGGGAAAAAAATAGTCACTCATTAATACCTTGCTTTTAATCTTCCCTGGTTTGTCATTTCACAACGTGAGAAAAGTAAGAACTGGATGAAACCTTGTAGCTGGTCTTGGGGTATATGGAGAATTGTAAGAAATGGTTATATAAAATTAATTGTGATTAAACCTAGTAGGAGAAATGGCTTGTAGATCACACTAATCTTCCTTAAGGGCAGCATATTCACCATGTTACTTTACAAATACCACTCTAATTAATAAGCTTCAGTTAAAGAAGAAGAATCAATAAAAATGCTATTCATAGAAAATGGATATTATGTGAGGAGGATTTGATTTTAAAATAGGTCGGTTTCCCCCAAGCACAAATTAAGATTCTTTTAGGGAAAAGAGAAACACCAGGTAGTGACAAATTGAGGAATAATCCAATTAAAGTTTCATTGGTTTCATTGTTTATGAAGATCTGACAAAAGCATTTTATCTCAAGCATTGATATTTACCAAAAGGGGAATTCTGTTTCTAAAAATAGAGAAAATTCACGTCTCAACACAAATACCAATGTATATTGCTAAAAGAACCACTAATGCTCTATATAGACAAAGCAACAAGCAAAAGCAATGCTAGGAAACCCTGGTGTCTACAAATGGATATCAAGAAATATACAATCTTTGAGATTAGATTGATTTCCTTTGTTGTCACTACCCAACATTACATATCCAAGATATCCCAGAATGAGGACAGACTGTGGTAGAGATTACAGGTGCTTTGCAACAAACACAGCTGTAATAAGAGACCTGAAACATGTTCTGTGATTCCCCACAGTATCTGCAAAAAGTTGTCCAAGGAGATATTTTATAAATCATCAAAATCCTCTTCTTTGTATCATGCTTCTGTCAGCTGCTACTGTTGTGTGACAATGTTGTGGCACATCACTGTCCAATGTCACTTGCAGCCTCCTTGGGGAGTGAGGCTCTGAAGCCAAACACTTGCTGGTACAGATGATCCACTGGGGTCTAACGAACTGTACTAGGACATGAGAAGAGTCTTACAGCTGACAAGCGAAAGCCCAGCTGCTTTAATGCCCTGTTTCTAACCACAGTCTGCAGGCAGGGTAGAGTATAGGAAAGAAGAAATGTTCACAGTGAACATTTCCCCTTCACAGCTCCTCGGTTTCAAGGCCTTCCTGAGCTGGACATTGGCACTGGATTTCCCATACGATTAGTTCTGTGCAAGAGTTGCCTGAATGTCCATGAATTGATCTAATCTCTTTGTGAGACACTTTTGGCCCTTGCAAACACCTGGTAGTGAGGAGTTCCTCAGCAACTTTGTTTTAGGCTCTGTGAAGCTGTCTCTCTTCCTACCTCTGTTTTGGAGTTCTTTCCACTTTCTTTTGCATCAAAAAGTTGCCCAGGTATCTTTTCTCTAATGACCACTATGGTATCCAGGTCAGTCAAGGCCAATAAGTTATTCCAAAATGCCAAAGCATTCAGGAAGCTTTTCACAATATGCCCACAGCTTGTCGGTTCTTCAGTGCTCACCAGCTTCCACTATAATCTGCAGTTGTACTTACATCGACTGACATACAGGTCTGTCTGTATTTTCCACGCCTGCTAAATATCTTTGTTCATCAATGACCCTGAATGGATTTGTCTTCCTTAACTTCAGAGGTCTGAAATTAAGCCTTTTGTCTACACTCCTTGTCTGTGCTCTGTCTTTTGTCAGATAGATCCCTCTAGAGGGGCATTCAGATCACTTATCTCAGGCCCCTATTTTAGAATTAGATTAATTGCTGCCCATGAATGCCTTTCCCTCTCCATTGATGATGTGACTGGCTTAGACTAGGTACTCGGGCTTTTGATAGCTAAAGTTAGGAGAGATGACTCTCACACTGGGTGTCTTCCAAAAGCCAACCAAAAAAAAACCAACACACCCAACCAAACCAATCCTACCTTGCATTTGCACATTGTTACAAGTATTAGAAAATGATCTAAAACATTGGCATGGGCCCACATTCCCGTATTTCCTTAGCTCCTGATTCTGCACTACTGAAATCAATACAGCTTCATGCAGAATTTTCTAAAGCAAAAGACGCAATATCATTATTTATATTTCAGGACTAATAGGAGACACAGACCCTAATTGACTAAGCAAACCCTCTGGAACTGACCTTCTGCCAATCCCTTCAGCATCTGCTCTCTGCAACCCAAACCCCAGAGAATGTGCCCTGCTTGTAGACACAAAAAGCTTAATTCAGCCATTAGAACTACGTTCAGACTTCAAAACTCCTCAGCAGTGAGAGGACAGGTCCACAGACTTAGGTAGGACCCATTTCTGTTTGTAATGCCACCAGTAAACTAGAGCAGAGAGACGCTGCCTCCCATTGCCACTCAGCATGGCCAGGCAGCAACCCTTGTGCAGCTCCGTAACCCCTCCACCCTGCTACCTGCCAATACCCATCCTGGGAAATCAGAGCCCTTGCAATCAACATTTCTCAGGGCAGTGTCTTTCATGTCATAAATAGGATATCTGGGTTTCTAAAAAAAAAAGCCACAACTTGCCTCACTAGTGAAGTCCTAGAAAATCAAGGAAGACAAAAAATGGCATCTCGCCAGGCTGTCAGTTCCCTTCTCTGTTCGTTCCCAAGCTTTTGCTTTTGGCAAGAACACATCCCTCTGCTGCAGTGATCCCTGCATAAAATTTAAGTAATCACCCTGATAGTTTGCTAGACTAAATTTTGCTGGATATGCATACAAGAACGTGAAAGCTATTTTTGTGCAACAAATCTTGTTCCATTCTAACTCAACAACAGGGAGGAGGGTAGAGCAATGGGAAAAAGTTACTGTCATGGGAGAGGCAAGGGGTCTTATTATTTCACTGACACCAGTATAATGCAGCTGCTTCCTTTGATAGCTTTTATGCAGCTCCTTCTAATTTACATCGGTGTAAGTGAAATCAAATAAAACCCATTATGCCCCTGAACCCCAGTAGGCGATCAATGTAATGCAGACTTTTACAACCCCAATTTCTTTCTGTAATAGCAAAGGAACAATATGGGTTTACAGAAGGGCCAGGCTAAAGATAAACCTTCCCTCCCTTCTCTTTCTTAGGCTGCAATCAGAAGAATCTAAATGGCCATTTGAGTGTGAAGACTAAGGTCAAGAAGGACAACAAAAGATCAAATGAAAGCCTGGGAGCTGAACCTGGAGATAATCTTGAAATTGAAAAATGCTCAGTGCACAGAAGATCATTTACCAGTTATGCAAAGATACAGAAAATCAGAACGTTAATTAAGATTATTTTATTAATTCATTAATAATGAAGTTGAATTGAGTTATAACGAGTTAGAATGTGAAGATGATCTCTTTGTATTGTTAAATGTACTCATTTCAATTTTACTGCTTCATAATTGCAGTATAAAATGTATTTCAAAAAGAGTAAGATACATTTGTATTAATTATAGGATCGGGGCACACTCAAAGCCCTTTTAAAACAATGGACTCCATAGACTTGTTTCAGCATCTCTTCTCTTGGGCTATTTTTCTCTAGTTCTCCTTTTCTAGCACTGTCATCTTCACTGTGAGTCAGCAAAACCCCCACCATTCCTGGTGCCAAAACCTCCTCTGCAGCTCTGCAAGTTAAACCAGTCTGTCTGTGACTCCCTATTTCAGCACTTTTCTGATCTCCTCAGAAAGAAATGAGGAAGAGGGACTCTTGGCTGGGGAATCTGCAACAAGACTCGGGATGCCTGTTTGTATGTAATACATGAAGTGAAACAATTACATGCTAAACAGTCAGGAGAGAGACAATACCCTTCCCTCCATACATCCATACATCTGAGTCAGCGGAGGTGGCTGTCGTACAGAATATCCAGTAGTCAGCTCTCTAATGCAATAGCCATTTGCTTGTGTTGACAGCCAGAGACCCAGCTTTCTGGGGCTGGCAGTGACTTGTCTTACATTATGAATTGAAATGAGATGAAGGTATCTTAAAAGCAGTGACTTTCACAGGCAGCTTGGAGCATCCTTTTTGACCACGCAGCACAGGAGCATCCTAGATGAAGCGCTCTGCCCCAGCACAACAGCCTGGGAGACAAGTGAGGGAAGAGGGTACCCCAGACGAGGAAAGGGTGGTAGCGTGGCACATGGTCCCCTCAGTCCACAATTTCACCTGCACAAATGGAGAGAGAGAAAAATCCAGCTCCCCAGCAATGGGACCCAAGCAGTCTGAGGAAAAACATTTCCTGGTTCGCAGTCTTGAATTTCTTCTGAAATGAAATACTGTCTACTCTCACAGTCTCCTGCTTCAACCTTTGCATTTCATTGCAGATATTGAAATCACCATTCTGTTTTGACACTCAAAGATGCTCTAATCAATATCACTGGAAATGTCATTTAACTTTTCACTTGGACGAAAGGTGATGCTGACATTCTACTTTTCCTGAGTTTCCCAGGAGAACATTTAATCTCTCTGACCTTGCAGATATTTAAGGAACCATTCACAAGATAACATTGCATTGTGACAGCCAGCAGGGACTTTCTCACAGACGGCATTTTGCCTACAGGGACCACAGAAAACATCTGGATTCAGATAGAAAATGATAATAAAAAAGAACACATTATTGCTGTTCATCAGTATCGCTCAGTCATATATTATTATTTCTGCCCGCTGGAAACAATGCTGTTGGGTTTTTAAAGCAAAATGATTGTGACCTATGAATCTGACAATGAGAAACTGTGGTGGCAAAAGAATATGAACAAGATTTACATGTTGCTGAACACAGACCAGCCCCTGCCCTCAGCACTAGGTTCTTCTTCATGTTTCTCGTCCCTTTGGAGGGAATATGAACGGACTCTACAGACGTGCTATCAGATTCTGGGGTCAACAGGGATGGCAGGCACTGGCAGCTCTATCTAAAGAGCTCTGGCATAAGCCTCAGAGGAAAGCTGTTTGCTTTGCAAAGCAATAGGAAGAGATACAGGGGTTAAATAGTAGAGATCAGTGGGACCTTAGTGAAGCTGCTTTGGTCGGTCAGGTGTGGGCACAGCAGAAAGCAAAATAAATTAAATTCCTCCAGCTGGAAAATAAATACGAAACAGCAAGTGAATTTGTGCACTTCATGACTGAGTGAGCAAAGCTTAATTCTCTAATTATTACCTCTATTCTACCCACTGAGATAAAGAGCAAGTTAGGAGAGATAATCAGGTTCTAAAATACTGTGCCCTCTTGAATTCAGCCCAAATGTAACAGTCAGCAATCATTCCAAAACTGATGTAGTCTCTTGAAAGATCTATAATAATATAATACTTGCTATTTTGCAATTTTATATGTCAGTAGCAAGTGAAGAAAAGCTTCATTCTTATTTATTTTTTTAACCCACTTTTTATTCCTTATTCAAATGGTTCAGTTGCAGAATCATGAATCTATTGCACAAAAGTCTGGTTAATTATTCTATATCACATTATTCTACATCACATTATTCTAAATATTCATATTCTTCTAATTTAATACAAATTCTGCTAATACCACTCAGATGTCATCGTGCATTCGCAGTCTTCAGTTACGTCAATGGCATATCATGTTAGGATTGATCATAAAATTCCCTGGTTTCACAAAGGCACTTCTGTGCATGTCGGTTTTTGCAATATGAAAAGAATAAAAGATATCAATAGATAATTCAAAATCCTACTTGCAGACAGATTATGCGTTAATTATCCCATGACCCTTAAGAGTGCCTGATAGCTAAATAATACTCTAATCGTTTGTTTCAGCACTTCAAGATGAAATTTTGTTCATTCAATACCTGCACTAGATAAAAGAAAAAAATGGAAGAGATTTGATTTGGGTCCATACAATTAAGAAGGTATCAAGGAAGCTGATCAGTTCCTCCTTCTTATCTCATCCTTTTCTTCATGAAAAGAAAAGAGCAGTTAAGAAATAAAGGTCTGACTGAATAACATCTAAACTCAACACAAAGAGGAAGACAGAGAAGTTCATGCGGGATGTAGGCAGCCAGCAGAGTTAGCTACCGCAGGCAGCCAGACAGCAAGTCAGCTGGCGGAGCTCAGTTTTGAAGAGGTGACACAATTCTGAGCACCAACAAACTTGATACCACAG
>NW_009258615.1:1113655-1134693 GCF_000687185.1 Egretta garzetta | reverse complement strand
AAGCGTGGGAGAGAATAAAGGAGGGAAATGTATAGCCTCAATAGCCATAGGTGACTGGAATAACTATCGCCACTCTTCCAGGCGATGGCCACAGTAAGGTGACAGTGTTCCCAGCTTCCCCAGCAAAACCATGCCAATTAATGGTGCTCAGAGCAGCACGAGGAGCTTCTTGGCTGTAGGAAGAATGAAGTCTGAAATGGCTTTATAAGACAACAGAAGTGGATCTGCTCAGTGAATTGCTCAGTGCTGCACAATGCACATCTCTCACTTCAAGAAGCTCTAGGCTGACCCTGTAGGTTTGGCTCTAGCATGAGAATGGGCAAGGCGTGCTTCTGGAGAGCACCTTCCAGTTTAGCTTCATTTCAAAGGAATCCATTTTTATGCCTTGAGGCTGCCCTGTGATATTAATCAACACGTATGAGGTAGGAACAACTGGGAAATGCATGGTGAAAGGATGCATAGGTTCCAGGATAGGCATATTTTAAATTATTTTAAATATTAATTAATCCAAATAGATAAATAAATGGTCATGAGTTACTTAGTGCAGCGTTCAGTAGGAGGTATCTTCCATATGTTCTCCTCAGCACAATAAGAAAGCTTTTTTTAATTTCATCTTCTTGTTGATTCACACTGGTTTCCAGACTTTGCTAAGTCTGAAGTCTCTATTTTTTCTTTGCTCATTTCTTACTTTGGCAAATTTCTCAGAATTTTCCTGAACACTGAAGCAGGGTTCCCCAAGCTCTCTCCACTTGCTACATGACATGCTGCCCAGGGGCCTCCAGCTCTGAGCTACGGGCACTGCTGTGTGGAGATACAGGCATTTTCAGAGCAACCTACCAAACAGGAGAGCTTCAGACCTGACATTGGGAAGCATTTCTTTACCAAGACAGTGATCAAGCACTGGAGCGGGCTTTCTAGAGAGGTGGTCGATACCGCAAGCCTGTCAGTGCTTAAGAGGCATCTGGGCAATTCCCTTAATAATATGCTTTAACTTTTGCTCAGCCTTGAAGTGGACAGGCAGTTGGACTGGATGATCATTGTAGGTCCCTTCCAACCAAAATGTCTATTCCATTCTATTCTATTCTATGTAAAATACAGATGTTAACAGCACAATGATGACTGTCAGCTCACTCAGTTAGTGAGAGCTGTGAAGGCTTCTATTGCTTGGGCTTACAATCCACAAGCCTGGAGCTAATGTTTCTACCCCCTTTGAAAAAAGAAAAGCAAGGGAGGTTCCACCTCACAGGAGCTGATAATCCAATTAGAGCATCCCTGCAATGTCAAAGAGCGAGGTTCAAACCACTCTTCTGGATGATTTGATTTTTTGCCTGTTCTATGCTGGGGATCCCTCCTGTGGGAGCTATTCATTGTGCTCACAGCATTAAACATTTAGCAGGGACTGAGACCTCAGCTTCCTAGATCTCAGCTGAGTGCACTTACCAGAGGGGTATAGACTCAGTCAGACCAATTAGAATTAGTATTTAACTTAGAATTGACCAGCATTGAAGCTAGCTGAACAGCTCCAACAGGAGGAATGCCCGTGAAGAGTGGCTGATAGCCTGGCATACCAAGTCATCCTGCTGGCACACGAGACACCCAAGCCTGCTTCGAAAATAGAAATTTGAGTCAGGACTTCCCCTTTCCCAGAAAGCACTAGATCATTTGGGGAGCTGAGGACTGTAACCCATAGGTTGCAGGTGATCTTTGCACCCCTAATGCCTCAGGTGATGTTGTTAAAAAATGTGTGGGAATGGCTATTCTGAGAAAACATCTCTGGCCCTGCACAGGCAGGGGATGGGCTCCACGTGAGGTGATGGAGTATCTGCACCCAATGTCACGCTCCTCTTCTGCATTTTGGGTGAATCTAGCCCTGCTGTGCAGTCCAGACCAGCCCTCTGCTCAACAAATAAATGGAGTAAATGAATTGGACAAAAATCGAATTCTTGCCTCAGTAATGATACAATTCCCCGAGGCTTCTGATGCTGTCAGTCATTTCAAGATTACAGGTTTTCGGGACAAAGCAGGTGGACAAATATGACATCAGTGTAAAAACGTCGGTGTCCGCTCCCTGCTGTATTGTTGCAGTGAGAGATACGCATTTCTGCCATAAAAAGAGTTACAGAAACAGACAGGTCATGCTGACAGGACAATACATATATTTTGCCGGAGAAGCTAACAGTGCCAAAAAAGTGGTCCTGCTATTTCTTTAAATTTGAGTGATTGCACAGATAATCTCGTGTCTCTTTGAATCACAGTTTACAGGTCTTCACTGAACCATTTAATCTCAGCAGGCACTGTGTTGTTCTAGCATCCTGATGGGCATTTTCTCCCTGGCATATGTTGAAATTCAAATTCAGTCCCTGCCCTGTGCCAAAAAAATTATCTAGATTATGAACTGGAGCTGTTTGTTTGTCATTATCAGCTGACATTCAAGGCACGTTAAGAATTTTCATCGTATGGGGTATAACCAACGCACTCACATGTCAGCTCTGCAGTGGAGACAAAACCATTCAGAAAAAAATACAAATTCTCCAAAGATTTGCCCTAAAAACATAAACTTCCTGTTAAATTTACATTTTGTTATGTTAACATTTTTATGCTTTTCCATTTCTCTTTTAACTTTGGAGAGAAAATGATGAAATCATAGAAGGCTGCTGCTTCAAAAATCAGGAAATCTCAGCAGCTAAAAGCAAGCTTTGCTGGCTGACATACTCAGCTTCACTTTCAGACCGAGAAGTCTGAAACGGAGGAGACTTCTCTGGATTTCTGAGTGCTGCTCATTAAAACTTAGTATAAACTTTATCCCATTTTGAGATTCTTCTGTATTAGTGATGACTGAGCTATTAAACAGCTGTAAAATCTACCATATAAAATTTTGAGTAATATAAGCTACTAGCATATAAAAACTTGCATTAATGTAACATTCAGGTTACAAACAATAATGTTTAGAAATCAGGAAATAGCGAATTTATGGCAAAGTCGGCCATTAATTCTCTTCCATTTGCTCCATTATATGGATTATAACACAGCATTTTTCTGCCTGTTATTTTATTCCATCTTTACTCCCATTGATTGTTATAAAATAAGAGCATTACAGCAAATTATCTGTAATCATAAGACTAACTATTTTCTACCTCAAATAAAATAGTATAATCCCATAAATACAGCTGGGCATGCACTGGATTTCTCTTGTACAGAAAATTCTTTAATTAAAAAAATCCTAATCCAAGATAGAATGAAAACCAAAACGATAAGAGAAATTAAATTCTGAAAGAAAATCAAATGGCATGGGTCTTTTAGCATTAAAATTAAACCATTTTATCTGCAATTTGACTTGCTGCAGGATGTTGCAGTTGCTAGAAGTTCATATGAGTGCAAACTGCATTTCAATACATTCACAGAGGAATCTGTTGAGGTCTGCTCAACACAGAGATCCCTGCTCTGCCTCACAAAGTTTCTGAGCAGAAAACTGCTAAAGGCTACTAAAATGTTCTGTGAAAGCATACCAAAGTGTTTCCTGGAAGGTGAACAGTTAAATTTTTCCTTAGATACCCGATTTCACCACTGTCAGAGACAAGACAGAAAGCTCTAGCACCCCGGGGTGGGGCTGGTGTGCTGGTCCCTTGGAACCAGTGATGCTGGTCTACCATAACTTTCTGTTACTTGGCATTTCATTAAATTAAAACAATAAGGGGGGAAAAGCAACCAAAACATGGAAGTCAGTTGTTCTGTGCTGAACACTCCCTTCACAATTAGGTTTTTTTAGATTACACCAGAAAACATCTCCCACCCCATGTTCTCTACCAGCTTGGATCCATAAGCTTAGCAATTAGCAGTACAGAAGCTCTTGGAGTGAGACAAAAATTAACAACTTTTTTTGTTTGTACGGGACTCGATTCCCTTCAATCCACGTTTGTAAGTGGCTGGAAATGACATAGAAAGGAGCCCAAACTGTAAAATGTCACAAATGAATTTTACATGCTTAAACTTAAAACTAATCATAGGTCTTTCAAGAAAAGAATGCCCAAATTTAAGACTCTACTTTCAGAGCGTTAGTGTCCCAAACACATGGCCTCGTTTTGCTGAGGTGCTGTAGCTGCCAGTCATCTGCACATCCATTCTGACAGATGAAACGAGAGGCCATGGACAGAACATGCATGCAAGTTTGCAGATTTTGCAGTAGCTGTTTCCGTTACAGTTACTGCCTATTAGGAGCAAACAATACACTTAACACATTAAAAAAAAAATGGAAACAAGACTTATCCAAAAGGTCTTAGAGCATCAAAACTAGGACGCGCTAGGCATCCTAAGTGGAGAAACAATTTGGAGTGTTCTCATTTTATTCTTATTACTTTTAGTCTTGTGGACTCTGTGGGAAGATGTCAGTGTTTCAAGGTCTCTAGCATTATGCTTTAGCCATTATTGATGAGTGTTTACAGTTCTCCAGGTGGAAATAAAATGTTAGACAATAGCCAGCACCACTGTCACATTACTGGATAAGACATTTTCCATCTCCAGAATTCAAAGGCACTACAAATGGATAACAGCCCAACTTTCCACAGGCAGGAGTTTAAGAACTTACAAAATATGCAGGGTTTTCTCATTGAAGAATAATACCATTACAGCTAATGGAGAAGCAGAATGATTTGTTAGAGCTATTGGGAAAATGATTTCAGCTATAAATGTTGAAGGAAAAGAACAGGAACTAATGAATGTAAAACTGCCTGTGCAACTGCAGAGACATGCCTCACAGTGCTGTTGGCTTGGCCCCAGCAAATGCCATCTTCAAGAGAGAAATTTACACTCAGTTGCCCAACTGTTTTCCTCCAGCAGATGATGACAAAAGAATAAAAATGAATCAAGTTGCAATCAAAGGATTACTCAGATGCCCACCTTAAAGGGTTGCTGTTGCAAAATAAAAGAACAAAGCAACATAGAGTGGCTTTCCATTTCAGCTCCAGCTGCCAGACTGATTCTGGGCTTGGTTTACTGGCTGTTTCAGATGAAATGCATTTTTAAAAGCCTTTGAAGGAGGAATAGTAGACAGGATTCCTTTCCCTTATGTGAGTATGTCTGACCATGCTAGTGCAGCTCTTCTATTTCTGACCTAATTAATGTTTAATTTATTTATGTGGCTTCAAAGGATGAGGGTAGAGAAAGGCTTCTTCATCTTCAACATTGAGATGGAGAACTCCACTGTTCTCCAAATCCAGAAGGGAACTGGTGGTTTGGTCTCTCTGCCCTAGCATGGGAGATGGGGTGCTGGGTCTCCTTGTCAGGAGTCTCCCGGGCACTGGGTGAATGCTGAGCACTAGGCTGGTACGTACGCGGGAACTGCCGATGAAATCAGCGTGTTGGCTTTAGAGAAAGACTATGCCATGACCATGAGCAAGTGAAGATATGGTGGTACGTAAGTTTGCATTCACAGAAGATAGACAAGTTAGAAGGAAAATTCAGAAACCAGGATGATCCCAACATTTTGAGCTCTGGAGGCAATTGACAAGTCTGGATCTGAAGAACATGGTGCGTAGTGCCTCAGAGAGCAGGGAGATGAGAAGGAAACGCTTTTTCAGGCTTAAAAAAAAAAAAGTGGTACTCTAAAGAGGGGGAAAAAATGGTTCATTTATGCAGCCAAGCCTTATACATAGAGTAAGAAGAAAATAAATTAACAGTTGGCATTTTACACTTTTGTGGGTGAATCCCCATGTATGAAGTACCCACAAATAAAAGCTTCCCATCCATTTTTAACTTCACTTTTTTAGGTGCTGAAACTTACTGAAGCAAAAATAAAGCAATGAACTAAAGTAGAAGGAAGCACACTGAAGTTCTTAACAGGCAAACAGCATGGCCGTTGCCTAAGGCCAGAAATAGCTGATGGATGATACGACAACAGTCAACAGACAAATCCTTATTAGAATTGTAAATTTTGTGTCCCAAACAATTCACTCTCTTCACTGTCATCCCTGTACTCACTTTTTGCAGCCGCTGCAGTACCACCTTTCAGTGTTGGCATAGCTTGCTTAGTCTGCATCCCTGGCACAGACCATAAACTCAGAGATTGCCACCGTCAAAGAAAAATGATGAGTCCGGAGGAACATCGTGGCAGAGGCACAAGAGGTAAAGTCCAGGTGTGTACTGGCCAGTCCTCAGCTTGCTGGCAAGAAAGGCTGCCCCATGGGGGATTTTCGAGGGAAAATAAATAAGGGAAGGGAGCACCTGCCCATGAGCAGATGCAGCACAGAGTCCGTATCACGTGGCAGAGAGAGGACGCACAGCCACAGTGTGTCTGTCTGAACTGTACCCTCATGTCCTCAGGTCACAGGAGAAAAAGTCTTCAAAACAATAGAATAGCATTTGAGCAGAAAACTGGTGGAAAAATCAGGCATTCAGAAAAAGCCACAATTAAGTTGGACCCAAAAAACATCTTGCCTGTCAATGCATATAAATATGTGGTTGCATCCTCTTCTCCACCCTGCACTTTTTTACATATAGTCACATAATTATAGACCATATCATAAAGCACACACAAAGGGATGGAAGTAAAGATGCCTGGGCAATCTCTACTCCTCCTTCCCTGGCATCTGGTGGTTTTATTTGCAACCTACACAACACTTTTTGTATGTAGGATTGGTGTTGCTCACATTACAAATAAGTGAAACAGAATATAACATGCAGAGCTAACTTCCAGTCTGCTGTAAACTTGCTGGAGTCTCTAGACTAACACAAGTTGCAAACGTGCTCTGCATATAAACAAAGCATGTTTTTTTCTCAGCTCGTGTGTTCTGGTTGGGCACTGAGTCAGGCCAGCTCTGCAGAAGAAACTTAACTTACCTACCTTTAAAAGTAAAGTGGTGAGAGTAACTATCTAGCTGCTTGATTAATGAAAATAGTCTTCAGTGTGAAGCCTATGACTAACATGTTCAATAGGTCTCTCTTTATTGATAAATTACCATATATCTTCAAGCATGCTATAATTAGGTAATAGGGCAGAGCTGTAAATCTAATTCAATTTTTATTGATGTATCTCAGCTCTGCATCCCATCCTGTGGGACTGCTAGAAAACCAAAGGGTTGGTTTTATACCTTTCTAATTTCAGAGAAATATATCCACTGCACTCATAGAAATCTTCCAGCTACAAGCTATTGCTGAGTGCATTAAACAAGGAACTCATTACTCTTGCACCATTTTTTGTTACTTCTTCACCTCTTTCTGTTTGTTCCTGCCTTTTAAGTTCACATAAATTAGAGACAAAATGGGAAGGTACTTTCTCACTGCTTAGATGTTGCTGCTTGAGCTTCTGTTTCCCATTTTATTTGAGCTTGGATTCCGCTCAGCTATAAATCCATTGATATGTTGTATCTGCCTGAAACACAGGGAAGTGCCTGCGAAAGAATGGGCCATCTCAGCTTATCAAGGTCCTAAACAAAAAGATATCAGCCTCCCTGTTCCAGCTGGAAGGACTGAGTCTCCTTTTGGTTTGGGTTGCTAGCCCTTGGTTAATAAGAGGTGCTGCAGTTTCCTCATGTGCTCAGCAAGGTAACCTGAAAAAAATGAAAATTCATGGCTGGGGTCTAATTATCTCATCCTGTATGTCATTTTGCACAGTTCAGGAGGAGAAAAAAAAATAAATAAAGATTGTCAAAATTTGCACATTGGAATAGAAAAGTCACTGATCCAGATACCCCTCAATTTATTTCACATGGAAGAAGTAATGACCTGAATCATTTTAAAGGTGAAATTCAAAGATGAAGCAAACTTTTGACTAATCCCAGCTTTACATATTGCCCCAACCCATGAACCAAAGTGTGTTTGTCTTTCAGGTTCCAATGGCAGAGTTTCAACTAACAAACCCTTTCTTTGTTACCCTCCATGGTTCTTTTGCCTTTTTCTGTGCTTGCTTCTGCCCACAAGCCTAACAATCTCCCCAGGTTGCTCTGCGGCTGGTTAGGGTGAGACACTTGGGTAATGTAAAGCGATTTATTCTGCAGACTTGGAAGAAGCCGAGACAATGCCACACAGCTACTGGCTGAGAACCTGGGCACTCTGTACATCTCTGTTTCTCACGCGCTGAGCTCCCATAGCACACCACGATTCTTGGGTACTAAGTTCTGAGGGCAACATCAAAAAGGTAGTTTGACTAAATTACCTTCTCAAAAATTGCAATACATTGATATTTCCTTACAAAGGAAGATTCCAAAATTTAATTTCTGAATGTCTAAGTTCCCTCTGATAACGGGATGGAAATAATTTTCATCTCCTGTATGAGTGCAGACGGGTGATTTTAGCAAAGTTTATAACACCAAATATTTAACTTCATATGACAGTGAGCAAGCTGAAGACTCCTCAATAAAACTTGGGATTTCTTTAGCAATCTATAGTTAGTCTGCTACTATTTCACTTGAAATATTGATTTACTTATTTTTCTGAGCTGTCTGTTTCCTTTCCATCATTCCTTGCCTATTACTCTTGGGAGTCTTACATATTTTTTCCGCAAATCAGTTAAGTTTAAGGAGTGATGTACAGATAAGTCAGACTCTTCAAAAGCTGTGGCTGTTGGCCGTCGAACTGTCTTCCTCAGAGCCACTAAAACTGTGTTCCCCTCCGTTGCTACATCTAACTGCTTGTGCACAGAAATATACACTCCTTAAGTTATGTCAGAAGGCATCAAAGAGAAGGATTATAGGTATTAATAAGAAGCTGCTGAAAAGATGGCCATTGGCAGAAAAATTCACCCTTTCATATAAGACATAGGAAGCTGGGATTTTACTTGCTGGATAGAAAGACATATTATAGATAGGAAATAATTATTATTTGCCATTTTATGATCTGGATATTATTATTTCAAGACTTGTAAACTGATAAACAATAGCAATGAGAGACAACTGAGCATTTTGGATATCGCTGCAGGGCTTATGTTATGGCTTTCTTAGTTTGCAGGAACGTATACTTTCATCATGAGGTAAATCTCAGCCTTTGCCTAATTTATGGAAAAATAAAAACATCACTGGTTAGATCCAGCAAGTTTTTTCAGAAGGGAACACAATAAATCCACAAAACTCCATACTTTCCAATTGACAATACTAGATCATTTGAAAAAAAATGGCTGTCTCCATCTGGTCAGCATCTGTTAAGCTCCATGTCACTACAGAACGTGTAAGATTTTTTTCCTCTAGCATTTGCTAAATTTGACCCAATTTAATTCCAAAAATCAAGCCAATGCACATCTTAGAGAGATGAGAGACAATGTTCTTTATACTTGCCCTCGGAGATACCTGTGCTGATCATCTCTTGTATTAAATACAGCTGAATTACTCAGCCCCTTCTACATGCTGATCCTAACTCTTTATTTCAGTTCTCAGGGATGCTGTCCTTTAATGAAAACCACAGTGGAATAGAAGATATTTACATCCTTCACTTACTATTAGCTGATTTCATTGGCCAAAGACTGTGCAAAACACAAAGCCACTTCTTTGGTCAAGGAGAGCTTCCTAAACTTGTGAGGCAAACAAGAGATGACATGGGAAAACTGGTGGACCCAGGATCCCATGCTAGGTCAGGAGCAGCGCTAACTCAGCCTGTCCCTACTCAGCTCAGCCCTCTGCCCCCTCGCCCAGGATCTCGGCTCAGGGTGAGGTACAAGTAAGTGGCCAGCTTACGAGCCACAGTTACTGATCTTACACCTCTCACAACAACCACAAAGCCTTTTTGTAATTTATTTAATTCTCTTCACATGAAAGCTAATCACAGCAGTGAACAACGCCAGTTTTACCCATTAGCATCATCTGTTTTTCATACTTGTTAAACATCCAGCTTAATCTTTTGTCACTTCAAGTATTGTGAAATTTCCCCTTTGACAAAATACAGGCAACAGAAATACTTGTGAAATATATGTCTGCTGTATTAGCAGACATAGCATATTTTTTGGCATCCGTGGGTTCTCAGCATGGCAAAGCAGTAAACCCTTTGTTTATGTGAAATGCATTTTCATCCAAAATGCCTTATCATCCTGTTTATTGGGTCACTTTTGCCTGTTTTATACCATTGTTATTCCACTTTCCCCAGGGAATCACTACTGATTTGAAGAGGTATTAGATACAGATGCGGCCGTACCATACCATACCTTAGAATGACTTCAAGTTTCCTTTATTTTGTGAAAGGTTGATTTAACATTAGATCAAGCATCTCTTGAGATCTTTTCATAAAATTGAAGTTCTACTGAAATATCATGTTTTGAGATAATCACATGCCTTAGAAGTCATGGATTATGTGTATCATGTAAGATATTAAACCTGTCAAGATGTTGTTTTTAATATGTCTTTTAGTTAAGACCATATCTTGACATGAATTATTCCTAGCATAGTTTCTCACACACTGGTTCAGCAAGCAATCATCCACTACATCCATCATTTCTGTTGCTGTCTCACCATATGTCTCAGAGGGGGTGGAGGGGGGAAGTTTCCAGTTAATCATTTTTTTGCATTTGGTATGCAAATCACTTAAAATTGAATGATGTGGCAATTTCAAACAGTATTGTCCTAAGAAAGACTGAAGTTTTAGTACTGAGTTAAGTTTGATAGGTTTACTGGGTGGTGGATTTTTTGTTTGCATCTTAACAAAATTTTACAGCTAGAAAAAATTCTCATTATAATCTCTAGCCTATTTCCTCCTCAGAGATATGTTTGCAAAAATTGGGTTTATATTATCTTAGCGAGAGGCTTCTGCTTGTAATATTTCAAACCTTCATCTGTCCTTGGCTGCCATGACATTCATCCATCTGACAAAATGTAAAAAAAAAAGTGCCGGCCAATGAGTGAATGCTCCTTTAACTAAATTTGTTAGCCAGGCAGAAAGGGTACTGTGCTGACTGAGGCTACATTGGCAGCCACATCCTCGAAGGTCTTGTGACTCCTACAGGCAATGGGTAACGCGGGGCAGCAAGACTCACAACAGGACATTCGAACAATAGAGCTTTTGCTTTTAAGAACAATCTGTTTTCACCAGCCATGAATTAATCCACAGAACAGTGGCACTGCGTAGGTTGCTCTTGGCTCTCTGAAGATGCATATAATGAGATAAACAATGCTTTGTTAAGTTTCAGATTCATTTTCTAACCTCATGAAAAGCTCTGCATACTGCTTCTCAATATTGGGAATTGGCCAGCCGTAAATGAACATCAGTAAAGCACAGAAGGCTTAGATTTAGGAAACAGAGCAGAGCCTGAATAAAATCTTTGCACAAAACCAGCATGGCACTGAGACCTGAATTTCTCGGCTGTATAAGCCAGGATGTCTCTGCAGTCAAGCCTCAGCTGGACACAGAATGAGACAGAGATGGGGAGAAGGGACATTATGAATTTTCATCCTTCCGAATTTTTTCCGAGAGGTGTGTGCTGTGCATAGACTAACAGGTTGTGTTTCAGGCTGCCTTCACTTTCTTTCTCTGTAGATAGTAGCAGGGATCCATGGAAGCTATCACCACCAACAACAACAACTGGTTTTGATTTCATACTTTCTCTTCAATTAAGACGTATTGTATAAGCAGCTCTTTGATTTGTGGGATCATCAGGTCAGCTTGGAGCTTAGCTCATGAGGCAGATACAGCAGCTTACTGAGCATGTTTTCATCTTTCCATTCAGCAAGAAAAGCTTCATACTTCTGATAAGGGTTCCTGCTACACAGAGCATTTACACACAATCCAATTAAACAAAAAGTGGAAACAAAGAACATAAGGTCAGATAGTTTTTTTTAATGTTATCCAATGTTTTTTTCCATATAAAAACATGCAGATATGTGTAGGAGCAAGGATGGTATGCAGATTTCCTTCTGCCAGGTGACTGTACAAACTGCTACATGATAAAGTCCTATTTCCTCTTGGTCCCTCTTTGATCTGTTGAATTTTGAAGGTTTTTCTGCACAGTGAAACAGCTTCATCAGAGAGAGTCTGCCCCCTCACGCCCCGCTCTGGCTGCTGTACCAGCATCGTAGTGGTTGGGTCTCTCATATGGGGGAGAGGTGAGAGATTTGGGGTTGAACCAACTACAGCGGGGCAGGAAGCTGAGATGGAGTCTCTAAGGGCTCTTTCACTGTGAAATTAAAAAACCCATATAGTATCGGGCAGCTGTGGAGTTTAGGTTCCTCCTTATGTAAGTGAGAGCTGAGAGAACTACTTCAAAATTACAGTTTTCAGTATACGCACTTTAGTTTTCCCTATTTTAGACACCTACATCATTTTTGTAGGAGATCCTTATACTGTGTCCTGGAAAGCACTCCCATTAATTCCCAAGCAGAACTACAAATGCTACATTCCCCGCTATTGACAGAGAAGTGGCTGTTTCTCAACCTGCCTGGATATTACCGGTGACCAAATTTCTCAGCTGAGAGTATTTCTGTTATTCAGAAACAGGAGGTCTTGTGGTTTAGTGCCTGTGAGGGCAATTTTGTCCAGCATAAAGTAGTCCTTTGGAGCTAAGCTGTGCTGCTGTGCCCAGCAATTATTAAGGTATTTCCCTTGCACACCGATACTTTGAAGCTGGGCCTGAATGCTCCTGAGTCACAGTATGGAGATCCACACCTCTGAATCTTCATTAAAATATTACCTTCTGTTTCACACAGAAAATATTTGGCTGTTGAGCAGGCAGTCTATCCCTTCCATAGATACCTGCCTGTGTCTTCCCACCCATGGCCGTTGAGCCATTAACAGCCCCATTAGTGAACAGCACCTCAAAAACCACTGACCAAAAACTCTGCAGGTCATGCTGGAGTTTGGGTCACAAAGTATTTGCCTGTCTGGTGTAGAGCAGGTAGGTGCAGAGCAGCCTGAGGCAGAGGGGTTTCTCCCGTGGCATCCCTGTGCTACATGCAGGAGGAGGATGTACCATCCTTATCCCTAGATCAGCTGGAAAATTACTATCTTGCTTCCCTAAACAATATGGTTCTCTTTTATTTTATTGTTAGAGTAGGGCCCGCGAATGTGACCAAATCTTGATTCATCTCTTGCAAAAAGAACAAAGAACCAGATTGTATTGGGTTTGTGAGGCAAGGTCTTGGTAGTGGGGAGGCTACAGGGGTGGCTTCTGTGAGAAGCTGCTAGAAGTTTTCCCTGTGTCCGCCGCTGGCCAAGGCCAAGCCAATCAGTGGCAGCCTCTGTGGGAACATATTTAAGAAGGAAAAAAAAACGGCTGCGTCTCAGCAGCCGGAGAGAGAAGAGAAGTGAGAGGATGCAAGAGAAAAAGAGTCCTGCAGACAAGGTCAATGGAGAAGGAGGAGGTGCTCCAGGCGCTGGAGCAGAGCTTCCCCTGCAGCCCCTGGTGCAGCCCATGGTGAGGCAGGCTGTCCCCCTGCAGTCCATGGAGGTCCATGGTGGAGCAGATCTCCACCTGTAGCCCATGGAGGACCCCATACCAGAGTGGGTGGATGCCCGAAGGGAGGACGCTGTGACCCTGTGGGAAGCTTGCGCCAGATCAGGTTCCTGGCAAAGCCATTGCGGACCCGTGGGGGGAGGAGCCCATGCCGAAGCAGGTTTGCCAGCAGAACTTGTGACCCCGCAGGGGACCCAATGCTGGAGCAGCCTGCTCCTGAGTGACTGCACCCCATGGAAATTATGGACCCATGCTGGAGCAGTTTGTGAAGAACTGTAGACCATGGGAAGGACTCACGTTGGAGAAGTTCATGGAGGACTGTCTCCCGTGAGAGGGACCCCATGCTGGAGCAGGGGAAGAGTCCTCTCCCAAGGAAGAAAAAGTGGCAGAGACGACGTGTGATGAACTGACCCCAACCCCCATTCCCATCCCCCTGCGCCGCTGGGGGGAGTAGGTAGAGAAACTGGGAGTGAAGTTGAGCCCAGAAAGAAGGGAGGGGTGGGGGGAAGGTTTTTAAGATCTAGCAGTTTTTTCTCCTCTCCTTCTCTGATTTTGATTGATAATAAATTGATTTTTTTTTTCAAGTTGAGTCTGTTTTGCCCATGATAGTAACT
Organism: Egretta garzetta; assembly: GCF_000687185.1. NCBI lineage: Eukaryota > Metazoa > Chordata > Aves > Pelecaniformes > Ardeidae > Egretta > Egretta garzetta. Next base: position 1,120,722 of record NW_009258615.1, on the reverse strand, counting down.
GATAAAATGGTCTCTCCCTGTCCTTATCTCAACCCACAAGTCTTTTGATTTACTTTTTCTCTCCTCTGTCCGGTTAGAGGGGAGTGATGGAAAAGGTAGAATAGCCTTTGGCCAGGAACCTCATCTGAGGAAGGCCTACGGAGGGCTCCATTTCACACCGCTCCTAAGGGGAAAGAGCACTTCTTCTTTAGCTGAAAAAATAATGACCACTCTCTGAAAACCATACATTCTATTTTCCCTGGGTAACTCACAGACGTTTTACAGTGGCAATAAAGTTTTAATTTAAAGCATCAATGATGCAATCTTTCAAAAGGTAATGCTTGGTTTAGTCTCTGGCAGGTCTTTGGTCCAAATCTCTTGGTCTTCACTTTTCATGGGCCATTAATGAAGAGATGAACTGCAGGAGAGAAACTTGATCCATTAAATCCATGCCATTAGTTCTTTTGCCCTCTTTATCAATTGTATCCAGATCCAGGTAGTGACTGGAATTTTCCATGAACACCTATAGCTTGTTCCATTTTTCTTTCTTCTTTGGGCAGTTGTTATTTTAGTCTAAGCATAACTTTTGCCTACAAGATGTCTTGCATAGAGAAGAAACTTGTTATGAATACTGATATTTTATTGACTCATTTTATTTCTCAAAAAATGCTATGACTCTGCATAACTCTCGATCTGGAATGTATTGTTTTGTTGCCTAAAGAAACATTAATCAAAAATTCAAGAAAGACGGGAGAACAGAAATAACAAAGATGAAACTGGAACAAGAAATGCATAAAACATTGTAAAGATGTAAATAAATTCACCAAACATGTCTGTTAAATCCTAAGAATATCAATGATTTTATAGAAATAATTGCTTACATGCTAAAGCAAAATGTTTCTAATCATGACTGTTGTAGTCTGTTTTGATAGCCCAAGATATTCCACTGTCTGAAGCATCTGAAGCATTGAAGTAATTTGCCCTTCAAAGTAAAAAGAAATATCAGATACATAAATAGAACTAACAAAAAAGGAGTTTCTTCTACCAGAAAAAAAACCCAGTTAGAACAATTTTGAGTAACTTATTTTAAAGAAAGATAATGAAACCAGATTTTCTTTTATTCTGGAAGAAAAAAATGCTATGAACAATTTTAGCATAAATAGATATTCATTTTAAGATCTTTTTACTTGACAAGCTATTTTCTTTGAAATATGAACTCAGAAAATTCTAAACTATTTCAGTATCTGAGATACTAAAAGGCAATAACTTCTGCTTGGTGGTAATTTCTCTGCGATAGCCATTTTGCTAGGTATAATACTGTGTGAGTTTCTTACGCTTGCTTGTCACCTTAGAATTTGAAAGTTATTTAGCAATATTAAGGAAAGACAAAAATTGTCTTCCAAATACAACAGGGGACACTAAAACAGACAAACATGGTCAAGCCAAAGCTTCAAAACCATCTACTCTCTTTTGGATGCTCGGTTTGAATTCTTCCATGCTAAGCACAAAAAAGACAGAGCATCTGAAATTAATGGGCCTGTGTTAATGACTTAATCAAGGACATTCTGAGGAGAAAACTGGAGAAACATATGTGAATTCACTCAATGCAGTACCGTTCCCCATCTAAGACTGCCTTCCCCTTCCCATCACACTGTGGTGGGAGGGTCGGGCAAAACTGGCACTGTTCCTTCTTTGCCTCCCTGACAGAGGGTAATTTACCCATACCAATGGCAGGAGGAGCCAACAGCTGTTATAAAGCACTGGTCAAAATGTCTCAGATCTTGTAAAAACTGGCCAGTGGAGGAACCTCTGTCTAACCACGCAGAGGTATGATTTGTGTTGAAATCTCACTCAGAGGTTGTAACATGGTCCTCGTGGTGATGGTCCTCTTTCTTTCCTTCTGGGGAAGAAGGTCCTGGGGACAGGGCTGGGAGAAGCAGGACAGAATAGCTTGCAGAGCTGTGGTGTCTGACCACATCAGCATCCCACTCCTCAGCCAGAGTCACTGGGGATGTGTGTAAGGCAGGGAAGGAAGAGCCATGCCCATTTGCTCTTCTGGTGTCTCTTCTGTATTTACACATGGCCAGGAGTTTTGGCAACAGGTCCCTAAATCCATCAGGTTTGTCACTTAAATCTAGGGAGTCTAGCACTTTTACCCAGCATGGGGGAGTTCAGAAAATGCACACCAAAAAATAAAAAAAAAATGTTTCCAATGTTAAGAAAGAGAAAAGGATCACAAGAGCAGTAAAAATACTATACAAAGGATTTACCTGACCTACCTGTGTCACTTGTAGAGGATTTGGATGGATTTTAGCTACAGGGAGTCAACTCTTCTGGCTGTGTGTACACTAAGGACTGCACAAACAGGCTAAGGCTCCATTCAGGTAACACAATCAACCTCTTATTTCCCTACGTTAAGCAGCAGCACCAGAGGCACATGTTGTCTCAGTTTGCCGCATAGCCCACCTCCTTCCATGCTTCATCCAATACTCTTCCTCTGTAGGAAACTGAGCCCACAGCCTTCTTCAGCATTATGGGTTGTCTTCTTCTAAGGGGCTGCTAACATCTCATCAGCTAAGTCAGGACACCAGCCAAAAAACGATACATTTTTTTCTGAAGCTAAAGGGAAAAAAATCCAGCAGCAATGAAGCTTAAAATATACATTTTATCCCATTTATTAACTGCTAAATTTCATTGTAAAGAAGCTTCTAGTGTGTATCACTGTTCCTCTGCCTTTTCTTTCTTCCCTGCAAAGACATGAGTAATTGAAACCCTATCTAATGTGGCACTGACCTGTAAAAAACACAAAAAACATGTTTAACAGAAAGGCAAGAAACACTAAATAAATGCATATTTATTTTGTTTGCCTCTCAAAATACACACACAGGCACAAACGCACAGGGTTTTCAATGCTCTTTTACTAAAACAAACCTTCAGACCCCCAGCAACGAACAGCCAGTCACTTATTAGTAAGAATCCAAATGGCTATTACAGAGCCTGACTACTTGTGCTTTTGAGATGTAAATATCAAAATTGCTTTTTGAAGAAGTAAAATGTAAAAGCAGTTAAAGTTCAGGATTCAATTTTTTCCTCTTCTTTTGATAAATGCATTTACATTTTAATTTTCAGTGTTTTCAATTTTCATCAGTGAAAGGCTGTATTTCTGGATGAAAAGCACAATAATAAAATGTTCTCCAGTCCATAATTTTCTTGTAATTCACAGAAATGATCTGAGGGCATATAGCTCACGACAATATATATTACAGTGTTTGGTGCAGAGAACTCAATTGTTAGGGCTGCAATTTCAAACATATGTATATTAATGAACTGGCTGTGGCTTCATTAGAAATACCTATAGAGGTTTTTGCTGACATAGAATCATCACCGCTGCAATCTTAGGGATCTGCAAAGATTGTCAGAACTGTGCATGCTATTTCATTTATTCAATCAATACAAGTGTCAATGCCAATTATACTGCAGAAATCCATATAATAGTCCTATTTTTTTAAATCCATATGGCACCATAGATTATGAAAGGAAAAGAACAATGCAACATGCCATGTCTTACATAATTTGGCAAAACAGTGTGGCATTATTTATAAGAAGAACAAGCTATAAATTCTTTTCTGCTTTTGTTGCAATCAGTTCCCTTCCTGCACTCGAAATGATAAAGCAGATTTTGCTAATGTTAAAAAAAACAGGTCCAAACAAACACTGGAAACATTATTGGTCTTTATCCATAGCATGGGATAGATTTTTGCTACACACCTTAATCACTCTGGCTCCTAGAAACTGAAGAAAAAATTATTGTAACTTGCCGAACAGACAACAGCATCTACAGTTAACAACTGCTCAATGCGGTACCCATTATAAAATGTAAGATTGGTGTGCTGAGCTATAAAAAACATACAGACTCTATTCTCAAAAAACCTGGTACATCAATAAATAACGTAAGCTGAGAAACCAGAGGATAAGGCAAAATACGTAGGAGGTCAACAAAAGTCTGGTAGATAAAGCTCAGAAGCAAGGCTGAAAAACAGCAGAGAATGGAGAATGCATTCAGCACGCTGCCGAAGAATAGAGCCAGGCTGCAAGTAATAACAGGCTTCCTTGGGGGAGCCAGCGATTTCATCTCAGCACGGAGAGCTTGCCGCCGTAGGGAAGTGTCCCTCTGCCCGTGCTAAGGAAGCCCAGGGAGCCGTTTGAAGGTTTGCTCTTTGGGGAGACTGCATTCTTCTTTATTGCAGATACTGCAACAGGGTTTTTTTCTGCTTGCAGCAGACACCTTGCCCTGCTCGCATTCATTTCCCTCTCTTAAGCTTTATTTCTCCCCGCCTAGGCTTGCGGAAGCTCCCACCAGCACTCCTTGCACCCAACTTATTTATGTCTTCTGATCAAGTTTAATTTCTCAGGTTTGGTCAGCATTCTCCTCTCCACATGGCTGTCAGGTTTGTTACCCCCTCTCAGTGCAGAGAGATGGGACTAAGCTGGACCTATAGCCTCCCCTCCTTCAGCTCTCATGCTGTTGAAGGCACTTCCCATAGGCGTCCTCCTCCGCCTCCACATCATCCCATCTGGGGAGAAGAGAGTCTCTTTTAGAACAGGAGGTGAAAAACCTGACCTTAGCAAGCCAGTGACTGAGAGCTGGCTGCTTTCTGGAGATACATTTAAGGATAAGCATTAGGAAGACCTAGTTAAGCTAAAAGTTAGAATTGGCACTAGGGTCATGGTTGTAAAGGAGATATGAACGACATCATACTGGAAACAAGCACACATGCTAAAAAAAGGTTGGTCTAGGAGTCTAACATCTTTTAAGAAAGAAGTCAATAAACAATAAGTTTGCATAACTCAATGCTTGCTTGCTCAAATCTGGAGTGTCCCCAGCCCCGATACAGCTGATGTAATTTCAAACGTGAACATCATATCAACAGCAAAGTACTTTAAAAATAGGAAGGAAGCATATTCACTTCTACTGTAATTATTCCTCATTATATTTACATAATTATGCATATTATTCAAAACATTATATAGGTGTATTTATTGACAGAGTGATGTTGCCAATATATTTTTCCTGAAAAAGTGTCTACTGAACCAGTGCTGAAATCTGAGTGTTTTAATGGAATTGAGTACATCGCACTTGTTCTCTCACAAGATCATGTCCTTCACATTTTTGGAAACTTAGTCAAGATTGTCATGTTCACTCATCCTAAATTTATTTGACCTTAATCCATGCTTGATGATGCACTGAGAAAGCCAAAAGGGACAGAGCAGACATAATAAGAGCTGTGCCTCATGGCAGGGAGCAGTTTATTCTAATGATTATTTATAAACCCCTTCAGTTCCCCAAGATGTGCTTTAGCAGTTGATTATAGTTTTTTTCAGCATTTTAGAAGCTGCTCCTAATAATATGGCAGATTTTTCTAGCTGTTAGAATTGTTTAAGTTTCTGATTAATTTTGTATTGGTTGTGATACTAAGAGGAGATTCTTGCCCCTAAGTCACAGCTCGTATAGCCAAAGAACGGCTGAACACCTACCCCTAGTACAGGCAGGCAGTCGAGAGGCTCTCTAAGATAAAACTCCCTTTGATTTCTCCAGATTTTTTTTTTCCCAAGTTAAGGCTGCAGGACTTGGCTGTGAGTTTGCAAGTGCCAAGGAGCTGAACTGAGTTTTACTACTCCATTACTCATGTGTCTCTATTTTTCCCCAAACTCTTTATATAGCTGCCACAGTTCCTCTGCACCTTGCAAGAGATGGATGAGCCAAGAAACACCTCTTTAGCAATACCTGTAGCACTTTCCAAGTGCCAAGTCATCTATTTTACGTAGGATATAGGCAGTAGCTCTGTGTGCTAGACTGCAGGCCAACTGTCCTGTAAATAAATCCTCGTCTTTCCAAGCTGACCCCTTGCGCACATTTAAACACTTCATCCTGCAGGACTTGGGGCTGCCCCGTGATGCACAGCGGCTGTGAAAAGGAGTCTGCAGCCACAGGCAGCCCTGCAGGAAAGTATCAGGGACATCAGCAGTGGTGGCTTCCCAGAAAAGTTAATTACCAAAGTCGGGATTAGAATTTGACCACTTCTGCCTCCAACCAGGAGGTGGCTGCTCTCTCCTCTCGCCCAGCTATGACCCCGGGATTACGGGAGCTGAGGTTTCCCTCGCTGTCCTTCTTGGCAGCCAGCCGCAATGGGCAGCGAGTCCATGGTGGGGTAGAAAGGACAAAGGAAATAAATAGCGGGATAAACCAAGCCTTGCTGTTATGTGTATATTGTATTCTCCACTACAAATGTTTGGCAGAGATGTTTTGTTTCTTAGGAACCACTGGAGCTATTTGCACGCTGCTTGTACCGCAAAATGACTGATTGTTCCTATTCATAGGCAGAGCTAATTTACCTTTCTGCCAAAGCAATTTTCATGGAAAAGAGAGTTTTAGACAACAACTGCAAAAAATACCTTCTTTATAGAAAGACACAACTGACAAGCAGTAACCTCCCTGACCCCGATCCAAAAATGTAGCTTTTATGCAGGAGTCTGAAAAAATCTGTAATGGGTGAGGAGAGGGAAATCACTGCATCCTTTTAGGATTAGTTTTTGCTCTTCTAGCACGCACTTCTCCAAGGGGCTGGATCCTGCAGGATGACAGCAATTGCTGCGGTTCCCGCGCATGCTGTGGTGTCACCGGTGGCCCGACACGGCGTGGTAAGCTATGTGATGGAGGTTGTGTTGGCCAGCGAACCCACACAACTGCTGTGACCATTACATGCACAAAGACACTGAGCATTCAACTTGCAAAATCCTGGGGGATTTTATAGTATTGCTTCATTAGTGGCCATGCAGTGACTTTCTTCCAAGATCAGGTTCTCCCACAGGTGGGCAAAGCTATGCCACGGCAAGCTGCAGAAATGGGCTTCTAGCATGGAAATAGCTACCACAGTTACAGTCCTGCTCCCACCGCGGCCGACTGCAAAACAGCCTGACTTGAGCAGGATGGGCACATGTGGGACTGGATTAAGCCCACTCTCTCCTCTGCAGCACAGTCACTTCCCCTGCATCCCCCCCCCCCCCCCCTTTACGGCCAGCGCAGAAGT
>NW_009258615.1:1102794-1113320 GCF_000687185.1 Egretta garzetta | reverse complement strand
CCCCGGCCCCTTCCCCTGCATCCCCCCCCCCTCCCATTTAAACACAGGCACAGAAGCTTCTCGCTCGGCTAAGGACATTCTCCTCAACCCACAGCCTGCGCAGAACACCTCAGCACTTCTGAGCTGTGAATGCCTGCCCTCCCAGCGACCTTCTGCAGCCCGCAGCACCATGTCCTGGCTTATCCCAGGTACAAAGTGGAAAAAAAAAAATACTTAGAGCGGGCTTTGGTTTTCTTAGCCTGTAGCTTCTGGATTTGGTGGGCTTTTCTGCTTGCAGTTGAGCTGACTTTCACAGCAAATAGCATAGATTAAGTTCTGTGCTCTGAGCAGGGATTTCTCATTTCATACATCATTTATAACTTTCTGCAGTGATTCCACAAAGTCAGTATCTCTCCATAACACAAAGATGAGAAGGATGGAAAATATAGCTGAAAAAGTGACAAACCTGCAAATTGCATTTATGTAGAGTTCTGGTGCCACAAAGCTTCTACAGCAATTTTATGGAAACCTAGCAAATTCAGTATAAATAAATTTGCAGTTTAGGAAAGTTATGCATTTATGGATTTCAGCACAGTGCCATATTACAGCTTAGCAGAGATGCTAAATATCTCTCGCACAAAATGGAAATTAAATCTGCTGTTCTATTTTGTCAGATCAGGTCTTTGCCTACGGTACGCTGGGCACAGGTTTCGCTGCTCCTCCCTCGCAGAAGTTGCAGTAGCAGTGAAATATCACACAAACAAAAGCCACTTTTGCAAAGGTTGCAAACACTGAGTACATCAGATTGCTCTATAACTGGCAAGTGATGTCTTTTTCCATTTTCTGTTTCTCTGGGATGTTCCATCCATCACCCATTACCAGAAAGTGAACAGAGGCTGCTGCAGAAGAAACCCACCACATTTTGGTGACAACCTCATTCCAGTGAAGTTAGCAGCAAAAGTCCCACAGGTTTTATTAGAGCCACAAACTGCTCCTTTGTACTGAGTGCTTGTTTTTATAGCCAGAACCAGTTGCCAGAATGCTGGTCCTGATCCCGTTTTCATAGCTGGATAATCAGGATTTACTGTGACCTAAATTAGCAGAGTCAAAATGGTGTAAATGAGAGGAGAACTGGGGCCACCTGCTGTGAATTTCCAGTCACGAAAAAGAAACTGAAGAAGTGTGAGATTTTCTTTCTAGCCTTCAATTCCTAACGGGCAAAGGTTTACCAAGTCAAGTCCTATCGCGCCTGTCACCCGTATTTAACTGTATCTCAAGTCAATAGGAAATAACGTCAGCAGTATAAACGCACTCACAAACACACACATATGAAAATATAAAATTGAATTCAGGTTGAAATGCTTTTCATTTCAGTAGAGCCTATTGCGATCAGATAAAGAAAAAATATATATTATTCTCTGTCTAGCTCTTCCAAAGGAAATAATACCAAAGGTTTAAGAACATGCATTGGCTTCCTTCCTGATAGGATTTAAAATGTTCTTTTCCAATGTAAGTGCAAAGCCAAACATTAAGGTTGAAAATCAAGCACACTAGTCACGCACATTCAAAACTGATGTGAGAAACCTGGACCTGCCGAAGTTGGTGGCACAACTCCCATCGAGTTCCGTGAGGCCAAGATTCTGTCCAGTGTTCCTAGGAGAACATTAAGTTGGCCACATTATGTATCTCATTTAATGTACTGTGGTAGCAGGCATGATTTATTAAGATCTACATTCAACAGAGAAATCAATTGAATTGTGGAAAGTATTTAAAATAATGCATCTGTAACGATAGGACCTCCAAATTAAGGTAGCATTCAAAATCTTATTTGTGGTACTGCCTGATTTCTTGCTGTCCAAAGAAGTATTGCAGTAAGGGAATTTTGAACTTGATTTCCCATAGAACAACAAAGGTATCACCTAATACAGGAGCTTTATCAAAAGCTTCCTTAAAAAACAAATGGAAAAAAACTTCAAGTCAGAATACATTGAGGCACAAAATGTACAAAGACAGGGTGTATTATTTTGTTCTTATTTTTCTCAAATCAATTCCCTGCTTATTTTTAACCTGATTAGAAGTCTGCTAGCTGCTAGTAAAATTTGGATCCAAATTTTTCTGTTAACCAAATGCAATTGTTTGGATAGTAAAGTCAGAGTTTCTAACACCTTAATCAGGTTGCTTTCTGACTTCTTTAATAACAAAAGTAATTGGGTATATTAAAACTGCAATCCTTTTAAGTCCAAGACAAACATCATAATAAAATATCTGTTTCTTTAGGGAAAATTCTAGTATAAGAATGAAACAAATAGGATTTTATTGAAATTACTTCAAAAAACTGTAGGCGTTAACAGATTCATCTACTCTGTAAGTTTTGCTGCAGCTTAGGTAGTTTTATAGGAGGACTGGAATTACATATTCTGTTCTGCAGCGCTTACACCTCTTGCAAGTTTATTAATTTCTTGTCACTTCATTGTGGCCAGAACAGACAAACAGATCATTTAATTCACTTTCCTCTGTTGCAAAGCTGGAACATTTTTCTCGTTTTGCTTTCTCCAGTACCTTCGTTTGGCCTCAAGCATCTCAGTAAGCGAGACACTAAGCTGTCGTGCCCGGCCAGTCACCCCAGGCCGGTTGCCTTCTCCTGCAACCCTGCAAGAGCAGTGCATCAACTGGCAAAGGATGTGCAGGCGATACCAGCACCTTTTGTGCTACAAAGGGTGGGAGAAAACAGCTGAACCACGGCACAAACCCTGCAGGTTCCCAGTGTGGGCAGCCACTGGTGTGCGGGCAGGCACTGTGCCACGCTGCGGGCCAGGGGCGATGCTTCGGGATGCAGCCAAGGGCTCACACAGGAGCAGATCAGCCCTGAGAGCTGATGCATGGCATGGGACACGGGACACCATGGCACCCAGGTGGGGCAGGAATTCCTTTCTCACCCCAAAATTGGCCATCGGGCAGACCCTGAGCATGTGGATAGCATGCACAAACCAACCACTGGGAATGATTTTAACTTCCAAGAGCAAATGATTGCCACCCCTACCCAGCCCCAAAGAAAATATTTCCAGGCAAATCTTTACTGAAAGGGAATAAACTCTGACCACTGCAGGCAACTGTCAGAAACTCTAAATAATGAGATTTGGTTATAGGCATTTCTTAATACAGACCAGCAGTAGCAATGAATATTCTGGGACAATGCAGGGTTTTTTATTCTCTTTCTGTGGAAGAAAATAAATGGGGAACTTCATATATTCACTGGCTCCAAAGCCAAGAAAAAGTAATCGCAACCACCCAGCATAACCCGTTGCACAAGCAAGTTGTATAACTTCTCCTGAGTGCTTGATTAAATATTCTCCTAAAAGATGTGCTTTACTTTTGCCATAAACACATCAAGAGATGCTGAATTTACCACATTCCTTGATAAATTATTCCTTTTCTCCCTGCTAAGAAACCACATCTTCTTTCAGGATTCATTTTATCTAACTTCAGTTTGCAGCCATCTTGTTATGCTTTTCTCAGCAAGATTGAAAAATCCTCAGCAAGAGCCTTGCTGAAGAACCCTGCTGCATTTTTGTTATGCGCTAAGCACCCTTCCTTCGAGCCATCTCTCAGCCTCCCCTTTGATAAGGAGTTCAATCTGTTCGCAGCTTCTCACATCACAACGCTTCACGTTCAGCCACTGGATCTCGTTTGCAGCCCCTCTTTGCTCCATAGCCCTTGCAGTCCTGCCCTTCAAATAATATTCCTGTCTTGCCTTGCATATGTGCTCTCGTTTGTGCTGCGAACTTCACAAAGCGGGGGCCTCCCAAACACACCGTCGGCACACTTCATCCAGCAAACTGTCACAGAAACTCAGCTGTTGTTAACCCCTGAATTATGATCTTTCGCTGCGTCTCCCCTGCCCACTGAAATGGCAGGAGAGCAAGAAATTTTTACAGTGGTTTCAGTACTGAGGCCTATTTCAAACAGCATCGACTTGTTTTAAACCTCATCCTACGAACGCATTGCGCCCTGGACCTCCCCTTGCAGTATCGTGGGATAGGCAGACCATCACCATAATTACTCAGACTCCTTTCTCCTTTCCTTTTCCCAGCCGTGAGAGGTTCCCACCAGCACGGTACAAGGGGAGGTTTGTCCACGGGCTGGATGGGTCCTGCCCTCCCTTCCTCACCAACCTCCTCCCACCCCCCAGGGCTTCACCTGACTGCAAATATTTAATACCACACCTCACACTGTAATTTTTCTTCGTCTGTGATTTTTTTTTTCACATTGGAGAGAGAATACAGTTTATTAGTTGGATCCTGTGGGGTTTTCTCAATATTACTAGAAGAAGCCAATATTTTACCAACTAAAGGAAATTTATAAACAGCCAATTTCTAAATGAAACAGATGGCTTATTAAAAATGAGCAGTCGCTTCTTTGGCACACAAAACCAGTTTTAACTCTTTTTGTATTATAATATTACTGGCTTTGTGTATGTTACAAGTAAGAAGAGTGACAGTTATCACAGACCCACGTTAAGCAACAAATAAAAAAAATCAGTTTTGCGTTTTTGTTACAAATTGCAAAGATCCTATTACCTTCAGTTACACGTTACGTAACAGAACTAAGTAAAAAATCGAGCTAGTACTGAATTCACGAACAACTGTGGCTTCAGTTATTGCCAAACATTTTCAAAACTGATCCAGACCTGCTAGACAGAAAAATCACTGTACTGAACTTCTGACGTGACTGCTGATGCCATGGTGCCCCTTCTTCAACTAACGCAGGGTTAGATCGCTCACCCAGGATGTGGGTAATCTAAGCTAGCCTGAGATGCAGAGACTTTTTTCTTCTTAGAAAGTGAACAAAAACCTCTTAGCACATGAACAAAAACCTCAATAATTCAGACAGCCCAAACGTGTAGCCTAAACAATCACATATCAGAGAGTCTTAACTTCATAATTGCAAAAATTAATAAAGACACATTTTCTGGCAGTGCTAGACAAAAATCTGAAGGACTTTCTTTCACTCTCATGAAAACTTTCCAAGAAAAGCTTCATGTAAGCTTCATACATATATATATATATATGGACATATATGTATTGGAAAGCTGTAGATGTGACATTAGAATACAGCTTTAATGTCTAAGAAGTTAGGAGACTTGGTTTCTTTCCATTTATCGTATTTTATCAGAAGACTGGAAACAGCGCACTAGTCTGAATCAAAACCTCACGTGCCCAATATTTTAAGAGATGAAAACAAACGAAAAGAAGATAAGCTTGCCTATTCCTCACTCAAAGACCATGGCTGTTCATCTGAACCAAACACCCCAGCTAAATCCTGAAACTTGTGAGATTTCCTTTTCTTCACCAGGGTACTGGATGAAACAAGCAGCTTTGAATATCTTTGTTTGAAACTGAAGAATATTACTCCCTGAGAATATTAATACACCTGAAGAATATTAATACATCTATATTGAGGTGAAAAGTATGATAATTCATCATGTGAAATCACTATTTGGATTTTCTTCACAGACACAGAGCAAGCAAGCAATGACCTCTGTAATTATTTTTGGCAGGAAAAGAGGATCATTGCAAAACCTACATGCACGCCAGCAAGCTAGTATTTTTTATGGCCAAGTATTTGCATGTTTGTTGATTATCTAGTGTGTGCAGCTTCCAGAAACTAATCAAGAACTCACCGTGGCAGAGGAAAAAGTTAACACCTTAGTCACAAATACATATCTGTAATGGATACTTCCCCAACCTTCCCAAGTTACCCCACACTGTACTTTTCTAGAACGATGATGCTGACACTAGCATGAGATATTGGTATATATAAGCGAAGTCTGAGGATTTCAAAAGACTTTCAAAGAAAGAAACCTCCTGACTCTCTACAACTGGGTCTCTGTCTTGATGCTATGAATAATGAATTTGCAGTAATTTCATTTAGACAGAAGCAGAGAAAAAGGTCACTTCAAACATAGGAAATTAGGCGATGTGATTCTATCAGAAATCATGTTGAAAGGATTCGTTTCTTCAAAAATAAAAGAGCAGCTAAAAATATTAATCTTGTTCCACAGATGTTTGCTAGAAAAGAACGCATGAAAGGAGCCCCCAGCCTGTAACAGATATGCCGCCGCATCCAGTCTATGATTCAATTAGACAAAGAAAACACATAGACGTAGGCTGCATTCTTCTTCAGTTGTTGCCTCCCTTCGGTAGGATCTCCGGCGCTGGAAACGCTGCAGCTGCTCAGTGCCAGGCCGAAGGAAACTGCGTGGGCTCCCACTGCTGCAGGATTTTGTCCAGAATAGCTGAAAATGCTGTGGCACTACCTTGCCATCTTTTCCAGCCATTAGCATGGTAGTACAGGGAAACAGAGTACCAGAAGTCCTGGCACATCGCATGTACAGTGATTTGATTTTTTAAATGCCTTCAGCCAGCAGGACAGCAACGGAGGGCATTTCTAGCATCCATGTTTTATCAGATTACCCTCTTTAATGAATGCTAGTTTTAGACGCTGATGTGTGCCTGCACATCCTCTAGTAGCCAGCCTCTCCTGTGATAAAAGATGGTATTTTCTTTCTCATAGCTACTCTCTCCCTAAAAGGTTGTCATTTGTGCACTGGCCATACTGGATAACATTTATCCAGAGTAACAGTGATTGATATTTTTAAGTCTTAAAATACTAGCAATGTGGCAAGCATCTAATTGTTGTACTTGGTCTACAACCAGAAATAATACCCAGTCTGAGCTGAATTAAAAGCCAGACAGTGACAAAACCAAGAGGATTTGTGTGTGTGACAGTGCACTTGATTTATTGCCTCAGATTGCAAGCAGTAAAAGGCAGTGTCAGTACTCATTTTCAGGTGACAAAAGGTATAAAGAGGTTATTATAAGGACTCCAACAAGTTTCTACAGACCTGACCTGGGAGAAGACAGTAATGTTAGGTGTTACGTAGGGACAGAGCAGAAACACAAGAGACTGAGAATAACTGACCATGGAGGAGCTTCCCAGAAAGCAGCTGAGGGCTTCAACCCTTGAGAGCTATATACACCCAAAATGCAGATTTTCAAAGCTTTTATCTAGTCCTGAGGCATTTCAGCTGCTAACAAACAGGGAAGTCCCCAAGGCGTGTAATATTTTGCTTCTAGGCGAAAAACTATGCTCAGAAATGATGAGCTCAGCACTGAGCTCATGCTTAATTCCCAGCAGGACTGGCACAGTGAGGTCCCCGGTCTCTCTCCGTGATTTAGCTTCCTGAGGTCATGCATCGTGGCAATACGTACCCCAAGGGCAGCAGACAGCGTACCCTTTGGATCATTCACAGGGGGCTGTCAAGGGAAACATGCTCAAATCCCTGGCGCTTACACAACCCATTTCTCAGAGCAGGACCCACAGCATCCAGCTCCAGGATACTCAGAGGCAAGCCACTGGCAATACAAATCAATGGCAAAAATCTCAGCAGAGTCACACATTTCACACTTGTCTCTTTTATGCTTTCAGTGGGCCACTAAAAAAACACAGTTAGTCAGTTAGGGTGGGTTTCACCTTGTCTGATTTGAGCTGCCTGAAAGTTAAATGCTTGTTCAAGGGGATATTGTCAACACAAGCAGAGAGACACTTGCAGGGGGCAATTTATCCTGTGCATCTCAGACACTGACCTTCGGATCAGACAGCTCTCTGTCTGGAGGGGTCTCTTGCTCTTAGATGTTCGGGGTATTTCTGTACCGTAGGACAGCGAAATCCTTGGTGCATCCTGCAGTCCCGGTCACTCCGCCATCAGCCTAGAGAAATGCTGGGGCTCCTGGGGCTCCCTCCCAGCCCACGGGCTCAGGTTTTCCTGCAGAAACAGCCAGCGCGTGCAGGGGGATAGAAACTCTGGGTTTACCCTAAGATGCAGTTGGGTTGCAGCTGGAGTAGGCATCTGAGGATGAGGACCATGGACGGTATTGCAGTGCTATACATTGTAATATAAACACAGCTTGGATTTATAGCTTAGATGAGGACCCTTTTAGTCAGACAATTAGGGGAGATGAATCCAGAATTTAATGATATGCACCTTAATGATACTTTTAATGGCACTTATGAAGCAAATAATACCAGAATAAACCTTGAACATACTCTCTCTATCTTTCAGACTGAACTCATGCTAATGGCAAATACATTTCAATGCTGATTACATTTTTTTAAATTTAGTATATTACAGTAGATTCTACACAAATATAGTGCCGGATTTGAAATGTACATGTTGCAAAGAAAAAAATAGAGATATACAGGGATGCATCCACTACTGCTGAAAACATTTTCCAGCTTCCAAAAGACTTTTCAGACTTCAGCATATTTATTATTACACCCTATTTATTTATTTTAAGTCAAGTTCCTAATTCATATTCATTGAAATTTCTTTTAAGGGGAATTTTACGTAAATAAGAAGAAAAATGGTCATATTTGGTCTAGCTTTTCTTCTTTCTTTTTTTTCCAACTAGAATTGGCCAAACCAGAAATGAAAATAAGTTTCTTTCCCATTCTGTTTTACTCTCTTCTAAAAATAAGGTCTTAACTGGTGTTACTTTTCAGAACTATTATATGAAATTATGTCAGAACTAGAAGTAAGTACATGCTGCCTTCAGATACATACCATTAAAATGGTAACATTTAATATTACAATATTGAGATATCTTTATTAAGGCTTTGTTTGCCATGATTAAGTCTTTAACACTATGCTACCCTAATGTTTTGGGGATTCAGCACAAAATTAATGGCATTTTGCATATTATATTCTTTACTG
This sequence comes from Egretta garzetta, assembly GCF_000687185.1. Lineage (NCBI taxonomy): Eukaryota > Metazoa > Chordata > Aves > Pelecaniformes > Ardeidae > Egretta > Egretta garzetta. The sequence goes on along the minus strand of NW_009258615.1, from coordinate 1,104,568 downwards.
AGCATCACAAAGAGGTCTTGCTGTATGGACAGCAAGAGAGGTTCCTTATCCACACAATTTACAAATGTAAGAGGCAAGAAAACAGAGAATAGAGGCACAGAGAGTAGAAATCATGTATTTATGGTAAATATAAGCGTATGGCCTATAGGTTAAGAGCAAAGGCAGGATGAAGATTCATGCCTGCTGAGACGCGATATCCGTGCCAAGGCAGGGATAAACCTGACTGCTGGATGGAGGCAGGTCAGCTCCTGCCTCCAGACAGCGTTGGGCACACACAACTCAGCTCTCTTCCAGAAGATGTACAGGAACTTTATATTTTGTCTTTCAGTTCATAGGATTAAGAACCTAAAGCGAAGTTTCAGCAGCCTTTTGGCTCTGAATTCACCAGCTCCTCTAAGATCAGTCCTGAGAAGCAAGTGTTATTTTGGGCCCCAAAGAAATGTGAAGCATTTAAATGGACTCGGTGAAGACTGGTCTATTCACCAAGTACTTATTCTCAGGTTGTTACAGGTTTCTTTTGAATCTTCTCAAGTTTCTGCAGCATTTATAAGCTTAAGCATGGAGCTATGTGCATGCCATCAGGTAGATGAGAGAGGAGATGTGCACCATCAAAAAGCATATATTCACTGACAAATGCTTGCTAAAGAAAATGCTTCAAAAGGTCCTAGAATAGTTACTCTATCATAAAAAGGAATTTAACTGATGTGCTTTGTTTTACAAGCACATAAGATAAAACTAATGGATGTCTAATATACAACAAGCAATGAAATATGGGCTGAAAACCAACTATTCTGAGCAAATAAAAAACATTCTCCTGAAGCTGTCTTCTGTAATCCCTATTTATCTTAGTAAAGCAAGTTAGGACCTTTCTAGCCTCTTAGAGAACCAAAGTACTCATGCGGCTCCCTCATCCAGTTCATTTCACAGGTACAGTGCTGTCACATCTCGGATAACATCCAGGCCTGTACCACCCAACCGCTGTTGGGCAGCAGTGGGAGACTCTATTTCTGCCCTTTCCTTGGTTGTTTGGGGGCTGTCAGTCTGGTGACACCTTTGGATAGTGTGGGCTCCTCCTCTCCAGAGATGCCTGGCCACCAATAAATAGGACTGCCATTAGACTTGGAAAAAAAAAAAAAAAAAAAGAATAGTTTGATAAAGTGCTTGGCAAATTGAGTCGGTACTGGTAGCTGTAGCTATTTGGAAATCCTGGACAAATGCAAATTTGTGCTACATGGGTTGACTCTACAGTGCCTGCAGAGAAAGCTGGACACTTTTTGGCTTTGTTGCTTGTATCCACTGTCTTTGCTGCACTGGACATTCTGCACACGTACCTGGATTGCAGTGTTACTGTCCTTAACACATCAACAGATATAAAACTTCTCTCATTTGCAATGATGGCTGTGTGCATGCCACGTGGCATGGATACACATAACCTTGCCCGGGAGAAAAACAGAAGCCCAGGTTCTATGGAGCTGAGCCCCTTAGAAAATACTGACTATGAAACAGTCAGGTAGAAAGGCAGTTGGTTCTAGGGCTTAAGGAAAGAAGCAAAACAGGTGTCTATGCTGCCATTACAGCTTTAAGAGAACATTTTCTTTTCTGGGGATGCAAAGAGGACAGAGCCCTGCAGGCCTGCACCTGGACCGGCCCCGCTATTGCTTCATCTCTTTGAACCTTTGTTGGCAGATGCTGCATGAAAGAAAAAAAAAAAGAAAAAAAAGGTTTGTACCATCTACCTACAGCATGTGCTGTTGGGGGTTCACTAGAGCGGGTC
>NW_009258615.1:1084555-1102781 GCF_000687185.1 Egretta garzetta | reverse complement strand
CCGTGTCTGGTCAGTGAACGGTACAGTGAGCTGGGCAAGTCTTCGCAGCCAGGCGAGAAGCAGGACAGACAGGAACCTGGTGAGGCAGATCACTCTCAACAATAGTCTCTAATGCAGAATGAAGTGGCAGAAACAGTACATTATGGATATTATCGTCATTATCTCTTGCTACCTCTAATAGGTTTTTATATCATTTTGCTCATTTTTATAGCTTGCTGGCTCAGAACAGACATTCTTCGTAATTCACTGGAAGAAATGCTTGATTTCAGCTCCCCTTGTTCTAACCATCCACAGAATGGATGAAAAAGGGATGTGTCCACTGGGGTAGAACAAACCTTTCTTGCATGATTCAAACTAAGACATTTCTAAAGCATAGTATTTTTTATACACAAAGGGATAAAAGAAGCTTCCTTCTACATTTCTTTGGGGCTCTTTTTTCTTTTTTAATTTCTTTATGCTGATGAAAAAATTACAGAAAGGCGCAAACTGGGCAAAGAGCAATCCTCATGAAGCTGCAAGGAGGGGTTCGGCAGTGGAAAAATCTCAGAAGACTATGTAAAATGGTTACACAAACCCCTGAACCAATATCTGTAGGATTTTCCCAGAAGAGAATTGATAGTCTGCCTCTTTCAAACTGCCTCAGGACGTGGAACAGAATGATACCTCATTATGGAAATATCATGAGTTGCTCCAGCATTTTTTATCATCTGGAAATGAAATCTCTTCTATGCGAAGGCTAACAACAGGTTAGCAATCCATATTATGATAGAAAACCCACTGTAAATACGAAATAATTTAAAATCACCACTGTACTGGGGGGGTGCCAAGAGCCTGCGTCAGGGCAGCTCTGGGGAGCAGGTAATGCCTGCTACTTTCTACCTCTTCCTTCAACAGTTTATTGTCCTTCTCATGTATTTGCTGATATAAGCATGCCCTGGGTTCCTGCGAGTTCTGCAGGGACACACGCCCCGAGGAGGGGGCACAGGGAAAGCACAGGAGGGTTCTGGTTTGGGGACATGGAGGAAATGAGGGCCAAGGGGTATCGTAAAGCAAGGGGGGGAAGCAGAAGCACTGGGGCTGCAGAGGGGAGCTGGACTGGGAGGAACACAACAGCAGAGAGACGCATGAACGTCGGGTCCTGGGGGGGAGGAAAGCTGAGTCTGGAAACACGGAGCTGTGCAAACATGGGGGTTCAGGGGCAAAACGGCATAGTGCCCAAAGCATCTGTGAGGGGTAAGAGATCTGAGATGAAAGAGAAGGAGGCTGCCACAGGTACGGGAGAGAGCAGGGATACAGCCACCAGGAACACACTGGAATGCTAATGGACACCTGCATCTGCTTGCAAAATAAAATAAAACTTAGCTACCAAGTGTCATTACTGAAAGAGGCAGTTTCAGGTGTCACATCTGCTGCTGTTTCACACTGGTAGGTAAGTCTTTATTAACCTGCCCACACGTTTGCCTTGTATACCCCACTCATACCATTAGTTTCTGAGTATTCTGCTGTTCTTATTACATCCAATAAGTATTTTTCAAAATGGTGGGTGTTTGGTCTGTTGTGGGAGAGGAACAAGAACTCACTGGAGAATGAAGGTGAGTTTTCTGCCTCACTTGCTCTGTATTCTTTTCTAGACCATGCATGATTCTCTTAATGCCTTTTTTTTTTTTAAGCTAAGTACGGTCAATTCCTACAATCTCTCCTCTTTAGAGGTTTTTCATATGCTGTTTCTTACAGTGTTCTTTGCTAACCCATCCTAGTCCTGCTTCCAGCTGGGCTGGGCCAGAATTGCTCCAGCTGCTCTAGATAAGATCCAGCCAGGAGTGTCCTGGGTGACATGACAGAGAGCAGTCACACATCCCCTGAGATACTGTACACACATACATGTATATATGTACGTTCAGTGTTCAGTCTTGGTAGGACTTTATGTATCATCCCTAAATGTTATTATGCCACTTAGACAAGTACAAAGACTTCCACTTGAGGAGGAGGATAGCAGGTTTGGGATTATCCTCATTTCCTGTGGGTGATCGGTCTAATCTTAGACAGGCTGTCAAGAAATCTCTATTTCTAACACAGTCAAACGTAACCTTTATCTTTAAGAAGTTCTGTTATGCTGAAGATGTAGAAACCTTGAGCTCAGTCGTTATCACAAGGCTTTAGCTAACATTACAGGTAAACTGAACACCAGCCATTAGAGGTTTGAAGCACGAGGTCCAAAGCCTTGAATTTTCTTTGGGGATCTGCAGGTTGCTTTGGGGAAAAGAAAAGGTATAGGTCATGTGGGCTCATGTTGTTTTCTGCGCTTGCCGGAATGGCTGGAGCGCCAAGCCTTTCCATGCAGGTTTAGGGGATTGCCACTGCCTGCAGGAAAACAGAGTCACGAGCAATGGGTTGATGCTTCAGAGGCTGAGGTAGGGTCCCCAGAATAGCTGGAGATGGTAGAAAGCATTATATACCGCTATACTGCTATGCAAGAGCTTGTTTGAAATCCATATTTTTGGGTGGCACTCGGGTGCCTACTGTGTAACCTCTTGTCTAGCAGTTACAAATGTAAGTTAAATAAGGCAGAAAAAAAGAATTAATCCTTCAGGGACCCTACATGTGAAAGAGAGTCGGCTTATGCCATTAAATTCTGTACACATGCTCACACTCTGTTTTTTTAAGGAGGACCAAAACGTATACAGTTTATTATCCCTCTTTGGCAATTGGTGTCACTATAATGCTTCCTACATATTCCTCAGAGATAACGTCCTGCTATACAGTGCCGCATTTATCCAGGAGTGCCTATATGTAAATGAAACCATCAGCACCAAGAAAGCAACAGATACATCAGCCAAATACCGTTTTCTTCTCCAAATTCTGGAAAAAGTTGTATTTGACGAACAAATATTGATACGATTATTACTTCAGGATCTTTTACTTCATTTGAGAGCTGTAAGCATATGGAAGAGTATATTTAAGATCCATGTTTGACTCCTCTGCTTTTTTTGCTGCATGCAAACATGTTTTACAAAAAGAGATAGTGAAAACCTCATCTTTTCCCTCTAAGTTCTCCCTGTTAAAGTGGAAGTTGATGGTTTGGTTTCACCTGTTGAGACTGTTATTGACAATACATTAAGGCCACACACCACTGCTCGTTTCCTCATGAATACCACAAAAACAGGAGAAGCACATTTTTTAACTGTTGGCTTCTCACACTACCAGTTTTCTCTTCTGAAACTGGGACTAAGTTCTGATGAAAGGGATGTACATATGCAGTTGCTAGACAAGAGCTCACACACGTGCAAAGCCATGGACCTGTGCCCGTAGATTTCTTCCAGATGCCAGTGAACGCACCAGCCTGTGTGTATTTTTCTTAGAGTTACTGCTATAGTATTTTTCATAAATGAAAATACCTATGAATCCTGTCCATAAATCAATCAGCTATAATTTTCAGCCTCAGTTGTGGTACGGTGTGATAAATACAATATATTGCCAATCCAATTTCTTGGTCACAGTTGACCATCTTGGACAATGCTGTGAGTAGTGAGAAAACAAAGCATTTCTATTTCGTAGTAATTCCATGGTACTTTAACGACAGCGAAGAATGTTGCTGAGAATCCTGCTTATAAACTGACTTCATGCAGTTCCATCCTAGGATACATTTTTGAAGTTATAATTATATAATCATGCATTCATTCAACATGAACTTTGTCTTCACATGAAAAGATACAATATTTTACAGTTTAAAATAAAAAGTGGAACTTTTTATGCAGCCATGTATTTTAGTTTTGCTTGCAATGCTAGAGTACACACAGTCATGCTAGCTTTTGAGAGGAAGCACAAATTAAAAATGCGTGTTATGAAATGTATTTCATGTGAGTAAATGTCAGTGGCACACAGTTTCATCCCTTGGCTAAGCTAAAGAACTCATCTGATACATTAAAATGAAACTATATAGATTACAATGGAAAAAATACTAGCAGAGTATCAAATTCAGATTATTATTACCTGCTATCCTACAGAGACTGTCTAAACATGAAGGCTTCCATTTTCTTGTTTTTCCACTTCAACCCACCATCCATCCTGTTCACTTTTAGAAATCATATAGTTTGAGAAAGCTACAGTGGGGTGGCGGATACAGCCCCCACATGCCTATGGGTGAGCTGGTAATGCAGAGTTGTTAAATCAAGAGAGCAGATCTTAGGAGCAAGGCTGCGCATTCCAACCTCTGCATCACACAGCCCAGCGCCGTGACTGCAGGGGTACTGCAGGGTGAGAGCGTACCAAAGGTACAGCCCTGGTTACAAGCCCTTCACAGGACTTAGCTAATAAAAAAAAAATTACGGGTAGATGGAAAGGAAGAAGAAAACATAGACTACCCTGTGCCATATTAACAGAATTCCCTACAGCAGTGTGTTTTTTCAAGGATAAGCAGAATCTGAAATCTGCTGTGCTTTTTAAAGGCAAGGAGAAAGAGCTAAGGCATCTGCGCATGTACAGCAGGTAGCTAATTTGGGAGTCCTTTTCCCTACCTGTATCCGGGAAAGATAGACGTAAGTATTTGCAGGAGAAGCCCCATTTTGGAAGCTTTTTCCACCAGAAGGAAGCGTGTCACAACACTATCGCATGGACACTAAACGCACATATGAGATGTGAAGAAGCTAGAGAAAATAGTTCGATTAACTAGGAAAGCGTACTGAGTTTAGACGTTCCCTGCATGATCCTGAATCCCATTCAGTCCATTAGGCAAGAGCACAAATAGTTAAACAACAGCGCTTACTGAAGCCTCAGGTGCTCAGCTTGCTCCAGGTTGATATGGGAGAAACTATCTAGCCAGCAGCCGTTTATGCCTTCCTCCTGATCTGCTTGCTGAAATGTTTTTCCCCACTGATAAAGGCAGTTAGGCATGATTTTCCATGCACCTGCTTTGGGGACTTGCACAGCTCTGTAGCCAGTTCAGCTGCACAGGGGGAAGGCTGTAAGAAACTTGTGTTTCACTGTTGAAATTTTTAAAGCTTTCCTTGGGGTGGGTGAGAGCAGACCTCATCCTAAGAGAGAACGGGACCAAACAATGGTTGCTAAAAGATACAAGTATTTAGGAAGGATAGGCTTCTTCCTTACAAAGAGGAAACAATAGGGATGGAAAGTGCTTTCTGCTGGAAAAAAAAACACACCACATATGCAAAACTGGAAGATGCCTAGGGGAAAAGACAAAGTTGATATCAATGTGAGTGGCATCTTGGGGAAAACCCCAGCTGACAGAAGGAGGCTGCATAGAGGGAAGAGTGCTGGGAACTACTAGACGACTGACTGGCACATATGTGGTTTCTGGTGATTAAAATAAGCCATTTAAAAACAGACCTGCTTGAAAAGCAAAAAAGTATATGACATTATACTGGATGGAACAGCTACCAGATGGTCCGGTTACCAGCAGCTACTAGATTTTGTTTTTGTTTTTTTAAATACACACATGCACTCACACGAGCAAGCGCTCACGGGCCAAACTGGACTGTAAAAGCCATCTGGCACTGCCTGCCTAAGTTTACTACACTGCAAAACCTTGTCCTCTCTGACATTATTTGTGGTTGGAGGACTAATTCCAGTTTCAGCCAGGCAACTAGGCTGCAACCTGGAGCACGGGAATCAGAGGGCATGGAAACAAAGCAGGGAGCCATAGGGTGGATTCTCAGCTGTGAAGAGACAGCTTCCAAAAGGAAAATGAACTTTGCTGTCCCTGTTCCTAACATGAGTAATGGGAGGGTAAAAAGAAAATTCCCCTCATTCTTTGCTGTAAATCAGAACCTGTAAAAGCCTCCCCCCACCCTTTACACATGGCAGAACTCCACAATCCTTTTCCAACTAGGATTTATTTTTTTACAGTCACCAACTGCTTTCTTCTGTCTTCTCCAATTCTTGTCCATTAGATGAGTTTCTATTCTCCATTCACTCACCTACTCCCAGTTCAACTCCACTTCCCTGCTCTGCCACATTAAGGAGATTGTGATCATCTCCAGGTGTATCCTAAAAATGAAGAAGTATTTGCCGCCATGAACAAATGACCTTTGATATGTCATCACAAAGCATTTATAAAATAAACTCATCACACTTGTAATATGAACATCTCCTGTACATCTTTTTCGTGATTTTTAAGGAAGCTGTTTAACAGTGTGTGTTCCTAAAGGATCTCATTCTGGTAACAACTGGGTGTTATTCTTATAAAACAATCAAAGTGTTAAAAAAATGTTGAAAACCTACGTATCGTTGTACTAGAGACAATGTCCTTGTCCTGGACTCTCATCTGGTGAGTGACCCAATACCGACAGAATTCAGTTTACTTTCATTAAATACTCTCCATAGCGGCAATGCAGAATTGCTTTTTGGTGTAAAGAAGGAAAAAGAAACAAAAGCAAGCAACAAATTTCAGACCTATAAATGTGCTTCAACAATCAGTATAGAGCTATTTTTCTAGCATACTGAAAGGTGTGGCCAGCAGGTTGAGGGAGGTTATCCTCCCCCTCTACTCTGCCCTGGTGAGACCCCATCTGGAGTACTGTGTCCAGTTCTGGGCTCCCCGGTTCAAGAAAGATGAGGAACTCCTAGAAAGAGTCCAGAGGAGGGCTACAAAGATGATGAGGGGACTGGAGCATCTCCCCTGTGAGGAAAGGCTGAGGGAGCTGGACTTGTTTAGTCTGAAGAAGAGAAGACTGAGAGGGGACCTCATCAACACACACGAATATCTCAAGGCTGGATGTCACGAGGACAGAGCCAGACTCCTCTCAGTGGTGCCCAGCAACAGGACAAGGGGCAATGGGCACAAATTGAAGCATAAGAGGTTTCAGTTGAATGTGAGGAAGAACTTCTTTACTCTGAGGGTGACAGAGCACTGGAACAGGCTGCCCAGGGGGGTTGTGGAATCTCCTTCTCTGGAGATATTCAAAGCCCGCCTGGATGATGTCCTGTGCAACCTGCTCTGGGTGAACCTGCTTTAGCAGGGGGGTTGGACTGGATGATCTCCTGAGGTCCCTTCCAGCCCTTGCCATTCTGTGATTCTGTGTGATCACATATGTTAGGTACCTATTCCCTCCCAGCTGAGACCTGTACCTGAGGATGTAATAACGGTGCTTCAGTACTGTTGCTGAACCAAAGTCCAGAGCCCAAACTGAGGCTTAACACTTGGTACAAATGTAGCCCGAAGTAAATGCTTGGCCCATGTTTACCTTACAGACGCTGTAATTCACTGGCAAAGCTTTGAATTGCGTGAACATGAACTAGCTCTGATCTACAGAGCATCTTGACAAAGCTTAAAGCACTGCAATCAATGTTCAGGCTACTAACATTGCCACACAGCCCACTTGTGAGGGCAGAGAGGCTCAGATTTATTGAATTTATCTATGCAGACTCGCCCTTGCTGTACTTTGCCAAGAAAATTCAAATCACTTAAATTGTGGCTGAGGTCATTTACACAGGGACTGGATCTGGTTCAGTTTGTTTTCAATATTCCGAGATGGCGATTTAGAACTCTGAATTAGGAGGTTATAAAATTTATGAGTCTTCAATATAACAAGAAAAATGCTTATGAAGGAGACAGTGGAAGCTGCAAACACCCCTCTGTAAGGCTGCTAACACCGTGTAACCAGTTCAACCCAAAATGTTCCTAGGAGACTAGCAAGGCAGGGAAAATGTTATAAGGGGCCAATTATCGCTATATAACCGATTCTAAAATTAATTCAAGTTACAGATAAAACCCAGAAATGCTCTGGTCACAAAAGACTATGTCTGAGATGTTTCTTAGCTATTTTCCCCACAGAAACACTCAGGAAAAGTAAAACAAATAAACTAATATGAAGGCTAGGGTGGCTCTTTGGGATGCTCATAATCCCTTTTCCTCTTCCCCACACATTAATTGCATTGTTCTCATGCTTGAAAACATCTCTTGAGGAGGCTGATCCACAGAGCTTCAGCCCAATTCTCTCAAGAGGTCAAGGACAACGGCTCAGCCCCACCTCTGATTATTAGCTACATATTTTAGAATTTAGATATTGGGTATATATTTTAGAATAACTTTTAAAAGTAGAAATATTAGTATTTTGATGATAATCATTTGATTAATTATAATCAGGCCACGGTAGTTTCATTTTACGGTAGTGGAAACACTAAGCTTCTGTTATGATAATTCTGTGGAATATACAGAGAAAGATCCATCCCCAAGGGACCTGTGTCTCTCTCTACCTAATGTTAGAGCAGACCTCTCAACTCTGCGGGACAACCCGAAACCCACAGAACCTTCACACTTACTTACGATGCCTTTAATGGATTTTGGCTGATGGAAGATAGCTCTTCAAAACTTTTTGTTATAGGACTAATGGCTGACAAATGCATTTCTTTGCCTTAATTCCCAAGAAGCTGTATACAAAAAAGTTCATGAGTCAGAGTGGAATTTCTCAGCCCTTTCCCAATCCCATTGCAAACAAAAAACAAGCTGGCGGTCTCACTTCTTCAACTTGTAATTCTACTTAGAAACAGTGGTACTAGGAAAAAAATGTACTTTGTATCAGATTTAGTATATTTTAATGATTTCTGCATCAGACAGAAAACGCAACTCTGCTGATGGTACTGTTGCATATAGCTATCCACACAAACTAACAGACATTCCTTCGTATTTTTAAGCTTTGGACAAAACTAACTACTGGGGTGCATTGCTAGACACATATCATCGTCAAACCCTACCAAAAGATGAGATCTGTGAGGCCTTTCCCAAGGAGGACATAATCAGATGTGCCATGGCATTGCATGGTCTGCTCCTGACGACCCTGGCTGGGCGCCGGGTGCCCACCGAGCCACTCTATTGCTCCCCTCCTCAGCTGGACGGGGGAGAGAAAATACAGCAAAAGGCTCCTGGGGGGAGATCAGGGCAGGGAGAGATCACTCACCAGTTGCCATCATGGGCAAAACAGACTCAATTTGGGGAAATTAGCTTAACTGATTGCCAATCACATCAGAGCAAGGTAATGAGAAATAACATTAAATCTTAAAACACCTTTCCCCCACTCCTCTCTTCTTCCTCCACTCAACTTCACTGCCCATTTCTCTTCCTTCCTCCCCTCAAGTGGCACAGGGGGACGGGGCATGGGGGGGGCTGGGGTCAGTCCATCATATGCTGTCTCTGCCACTTCTTCCTCCTCAGGGGAGGACTCCTCACACTCTGCCCCTGCTCCAGGCTGGGCCTCCCCCCCCAGGACCACAGGTCCTGCCAGGAGCCTCCTCCAGTGCGGGCTTCCCATGGGGTCACAGCCTCCTTCGGGCACCCCCCTGCTCCGGTGTGGGGTCCTCCCTGGGCTGCAGGTGGGGATCTGCTCCCCCGTGGGCCTCCCTGGGCTGCAGGGGCACAGCCTGCCCCACCATGGGCTGCCCCAGGGGCTACAGGGGAATCTCTGCCCCAGCGCCTGGAGCTCCTCCTGCCCTCCTGCTGCACTGGCCTGGGGTCTGTGGGGCTGTTCTCTCTCACATCCTCTCACTCCTCTCTAGCTGCAGTTCCACAGGCTTTTTTCCCCTTCTTAAACATGTTATCCCAGAGGAGCTACCACCATCGCTGATGGGCTCGGCCTTTGGCAGCGGCAGGTCCATCTTGGAGCCGGCTGGCACTGGCTCTGTTGGACATAGGGGAAGCTTCTACAGCTTCTCACAGAAGTCACCCCTGTAGCCCCACCCTGCTACCAAAACCTTGCCTTGCAAACCCAATACACCTGTGCTCCTGGAATCCCAGGTTACTCGATATGTCACCTCCTATTTACAACCAAGTGCTCGCACTAAAAGAAAATATATACGTCCACAGTTACGCTCACCCTTCTGCAGGCACCTGCCTTGCCTTTTCTGCTTGCAGTTATGAGGCATTTTCTGGAGGGGGAAGAAAGGGATAAAAGGAAAACAGCCTAATCTCTACTTGCACATTTGTCACCTTCCCTAAAATAGCTGCAGAATTTGAGCATAGTATGCCATTTTCCTCCCTGACAGGTTAATCCGTTTATTATTCATCCATTTAATGAAAATACTGTGTCTCCATGCTAAGAACAAAACAAAACCTCCAACAACACTGGTTCTCTTTAAATCATATTCATAATCTTGCCCAATTTGATTCGTCTTTGAATTCAGCTTTATTTTTTAACTCTAATTTAGAAGCAGGAAACCTATATCTTCAGATTTTGCATTGTTGCCTCTAGCCACATTTATGGAATGTTTTCTGGGTTTTGCGAAATTATCAGCATTTCATTACCTGCTTCTGCAACAGCCGTGTATCTACCGTGAAAAGGTCACCCAAAAGTTAATGAACCTCATGCTTAGCCAAACTGCTCTTCTCCTGTGGGACAGAAATTTTCGTGAAATTCTGCAAGGCTCATCTTGCAAAGTTTCCTGAACATGCTCCAAAAAAAAGAGTAGTTTGTTAGTCACCGAGCAAATCTGTTCCCTTTCTACAGGCAAGTGGCTCTATTAAGCTTCCTGCAAAATCACAGGGCTCTAGTTCTCAATGGCATAATTTCTAAAGGAAAACTACAGCAGTGTTTTGAACCAATCACAGAAGTATTACAACCACGTAGCTATACAGAACAATCATGTTCCCCCCTGGGCTTTAATTCTTCTAGAGGATTCCCTATCTCCACTGGAAGCACCTCTTCTGATGCACCACATATGGATTTTTTTCACAGATTCATTGATTTAGAAGACTGGATTCATGATCCATTCAGGTAGTATGCCTACGTTTTTCTCTTCCTCAGGCATTTCCTGGTGATAACTGCCCTGAGTACAGAATTATATAATATTGCATTTTGAACTACCGAATTCCATCCCCCTCCTCTTACTCCAATCCTTATTGCCATCTTATATCACAGCCTTCTTCTGTATGAGCAGTGCCTCCCAACTCCAGCCAACCAGCATGCTCCCCTGTTTCAAGGAAAGTATTAATGAAGGTATGAAATAGGAAAAGCCCCATGATCGACATTTGATTCTCTCTCTGATACTTCCTTTCCCAGCACTGACTGCTGCCATGTTCTCTGACTTCTAGTTCCCTCAGGCAGCCTCTTCTCCAGCAGCTTCCACTTTGGGACCATACCAAATGTTTGTTCTTGCCAAGGAGTGACATTAGAGAAGTCCAGCAGAATCTATTCCTCATGAGCCTGCTTTATTATACCCCACTTTGCCTTTTTTAGGTCTGAATATCAGAGAAAAATCTGTGGCCATTTATTGCACATTTAGTTGGAGCCCATTACATCCTGAAAGACCTTTGTGGAATATGATGCTGTCTCAAAAGTGAAACACTGCAGTTAGTTAGATTATGAATCTGATCTACTACTTAGATAGAATAACTGCATGAACAAATTGCTGGGAAAAGATGACTGGATAATTATTGCTATTTTATTTAATTTTTGAAGGGAATGTTCTTGCACCAAGGATTGCATTCAAAAGGAAAATATTAAAAAAAAAAAAGAAAAAAGAAAAAAAAAAACATGTAAAAAACAAGGGCAGTTGTTTTGGGGTTGTTCTGCTTTGCATTACAGGCAAGTCACTCCAACAAGAAAAGGGATGTTTTGTCTATTTACTCTTAAAGGAAATGATTACAGCATTAAATGTCTGTAGGCGAACTAGAAAGCAAGAGTTGAGTTTAAGGGATGTTAATTCAACTGAATGCAAACTCCGCTAGGCTTTCTGTGGTCTGGATTTCATTCACTGATAACCGGAGTTGCTAGTTCAAGTGAACCGTGATTTCCACCTACCTCGCCCACTCAGTTCAAACAATGCCATTCCCCAAAGAAAGAGGCTATGTTGTCTAATGCTTTCAGCTCATGATTAGGAGCTGGTGTTTCCCAACTAGATGAGGTTACGGAATTTAATAAAAGGCATGTTCTGATAAAAAGCCAGATTTAAAAAAAGGGAAAATGTTAGTAGAACTATGTTGTTTTGGGAGGAAAAACGCAAAGAAGTTTGTAGAAGCTCTAAAAACATCTGGTAGCCACTAGAAAAAGTCTAGGCAACCCCAGAAAACCAAAAGGTCAAAAGTTCTGTGTGCTTCATTGGCCCAGAGATGTTAACCTTGCCTCCTGTTTGTCCCATAAGTGCCCTTCCCAGTTAGTTATTGGTTATTCTTGGCTGTGAAAAAAAAGGTCGTTATCTTTCCTTTGAAATGTCCTGGTTTCACCCTAGTACAAAACCGGAAAGGAATTTGGGGTGGGAAAACAGTTTCTTCCCCAAGTGCATTACCAAATCCTGATCTCGGCCCTCGTGGAGGCCTCTCTGGGGCTTCAGCCAGGGTCACCTTTTCCATGGTTTCCCCAACAGTCATATGAGATAAGAACTAACGAAGCACACCTTGGAAATGAATAGTACTTGCAGAGGTGTAACTCTTAGGGCCAGGGCTTGCAGCGGCACAACAGGGCTCGACCAGGTTCAAGCCTCAAGGCATTGCAGCAGTCCCTGTGCACCATCCCAACCACTCAAGTTGGAAGGGACGCCCAGAACGCTCCAGTCCTTATAAAAGCTGGGGCAGCTGTGAGATCAGACCAGGTTGCTTAGGGTTTTATCTAGCTGGGTCTTGAAAAATTCTGAGGTAGGAGGCTGCAGAACCTGTCCAGCCAAAATGTGTATTTTAAACCGTGTATACTCAAGTGCTGCCTCAGAACAGCAGTTTTTCCAGACCTGAATATCCCACTGGTTTTAAGTCAGCAACCGTTCCTACTTATCTGTCTTGACAGAAGTCGTCACCATGGCATCCGAGTACCTGGAACAATTACCTAAGGGACAATATGGAAATTGCAAGGCAGCTCCCAGCACAGCTAAGAGGACCCAAGGGCAATGCGATGCCCAGTTTGTCTGCAGGCTGCCAGGGGCTGACGGCACGCTTTTATTTCACCCTAAACCTGGGTCACTCTGCTCTGGCGTGAAACCTCCAGCTGCCCGCCTGCAGCAAAAGCAGACGGCACTTCCCAAGCTGTCAGCGGACGCTCGGGTATCATCACGAGCCGTGCAGAAATACACCCGGGCATAGGCGGAGCGACAAGGCAGGTCATAAACAAGGTAGATGAGATTCTTAAAAATAGCAGCTCTCTTTGAGAGATTACGCTTGAAAATGTAATGACCTGCACTTTTTTCTTTATCCGTTACTATAACTACCCAAAGTCCACAAAACCATCACTGTACTCCTTAAACTGAACAAAGATAATGTTTTACCCTCTGCTTTCGACCAACAGACATAATGAATCTGTGCAGGTTCATTTGTTCTGGTGGACTGCATGCCCTTAGCGTAATTGCTTAACTTAGCTGTAAGTTAAATTAATTTCCTAATAATCCTCGTCAAACTTCCTGAAGCTGTCAGAATACACACCATATTTAAATAGCACATTCTAGGTATTAATAGTCCAGAGCAAATGGCAGGTAGACAATGAAAAACTTTTTTTTCTTGCCACTGCCAACAGGCAAGCAATCCACAAGGTCTTTTAGCTTGCTTGTGTCTCTCAGACAACAAGGCTAAAATCAAAATACCTGTTTGAAAAGACTTACATATGTCTCTCTTGATTTCAAAGAGAAATTCAAAATTCCCACAAAGCTTAGGCAAACAAATCAGTATTCATTCATTTATGAAACCATGCACTGCTGTACATTTTGGCATGCAAAAGAGGTCTCAGAATGGGGCGGGGGGGTGGAATATCAATACTGAAGTAGCCTTAGATAGAGCTCCTTTGCAAGACTGATACTTACACAGCAGAGAGCTCAAGGACTTGCTGACCTTGGGTATGTTACTGGGAAGTTGTTCCACGAAGAAAGGACATTTGATTGCTTGGACCTAATAACCGAGGCAAACCCATAACAACAGGCATGGAAATACCTGTATTTTTCTCTCACTCCATCGTCTGTTCACAAGATTCATTTGAAATATTAGTAAGTGACATTAAGTCCGGATGCTAGAATATGCAAGTTTATGAGGTCTGAGTAGTGGCATATTAATTAATGCCTGTGGTTCACAGTAAAAGATATAATACACACAACTCGATTTATAGGGCTCTGTTTTGAGTTGTGGGAGTTTCTGACTGTAATTGAGAGCTGGGGACGGGAAAGGAACAGCTCTGACTTGTAAAGCAATAGGCTTTCTAAGTTCTGCTTTTAAAAATACTTTGATGACTAAGTAAGCGTTTAAATGTTAAGAGAGATTTGGAATGAGATCTCGCCCAGCTCCCAGTCAGAATACCCGATGCTAAGCAGAAACAGCTATTTGGATAAAAAGAAGAGTTTGTGTTGTGCACACAGAACTTTTGTGAAGTTCAGAGGAAAAGTAGAGATTGCCACCTGCTGACCAAACGGAGGGTAGCAACGGGGATGCGAAAAAGCAGCACCTGCAGTGGAATCCAGGCTCTGCCGAAATCGGCGGGGATTTTGCCGCTGGCTCTAGCGGAGCCCGGCTCCCCACCTTGCTCTTAGCTTGCTCCGCCAGCCAAACCCAGACCTGTGCTCAGAAAACCCCAAAGCTGCCTACTTTATCTGCGGAAGAAAACCGCTGCCAGAACATGAAACATATTCAGCCAGCAGGTCTCCGATTCCGTCGGCTTCAGCTGATGAGCTCACATTATCATACCCATAGAATCGTGCAATGGTTTGGGTTGGAAGGGACCTTAAACATCATCCAGTTCCAACCCCGCTGCCATGGACAGGGACATCTTTCATTAGACCAGGTTGCTCAAAGCTTCATCCAGCCTGGCCTTGAACACTCACGGGGATGGGGCATCCACAACTTCTCTGAGCAACCTGTTCCAGTGTTGCACCACCCTCATAAGGAAGAATTTCTTCCTTAGGTCCAATCTAAATCCACCCTCTTTCAGTTTAAAATCGTTGCCCCTTGTCCTGTCACTACAGGCCTTAGTAAAAAGTCTCTCTCTGACTTTCTTATAAGCCCCCTTTACCTATTGAAAGGTCACAACAAGGTCTTCCCAAGGCTTCTCTTCTTCAGGCTGAACAACTCCCAGTGCTCTCAGCCTTTCTTCACAGGAGAGGTATTCCAGCCCTCTGACCATATTCATGGCCCTTCTCTGGACCTCTCTAACAGGTCCATGTCTTTCTTGTGCTGGGGACCCCAGAGCCGGACACAGTACTCCAGGTGGGGTCTCACAAGAGTGAAGTGGAGGGGGAGAACCTCCTCCCTTGACCTGCTGGCCACGCTTCTTTTTAAGCAGCCCAGGACACATGGCTTTCTGGCCTGCAAGAGTACATTGTCAGTTCATGTCTTTTTTTTCATCCACTAGTTGACCAAAAGAGGGGGAACATCTGATCAATGGTGTCCTGCAGCAGTGTGAGGGCCCCATACAAGGTGGCTGGTGGAGACATGAGGCAGTGCTGGACCACAGCCAGGGGCAAACTGCTGCTCCATCTCTTACAAGCATGGAGGCTCCTCGCCACACCAGAGAGACAGCTGCAAACACACCCAGCATGGCCATGACCACCAGAAAATGCGAGGCCTGGACTGCACTGCAATTCCAGAGGAATAGAGGACAAGAGAGGGGAGAGGAGTCCCCCTTTGTGCTCTGAGAGGGGCTGCAGATTGTCACCACTCATGAGTTACCAGAGGATCCACACAGAATGGGGATCTTATAAATGCCTCAACCACAGAAGAAACTTCAAACCAGAGCTCACATCTTCTTAAACACCAAAGCTAATAATTTCTGCATATATCTATAGGAAAACTGACTATATCCGAGCAGTGCATGAAAATAATCTCTTACTTTACTAGGGACAGCAAGCATCTTTATGTTACGCTGCTAATTCCTCTCTATACTGACAAGAGAGAATAAATAATGAAGGAAATATTCACTTGGTTTCTTATGTGATCACAGGTAAAACAGTGATGCAGATGTAGGAAGGAGCAACCTGCGTTGGCAGGAACTCCTCAAATTCCTTAAGTCAGATTCAGTGCCACAGTCAGAATATCATGGAACTACAGGATCAGAAAGCTGTGGCTTGTGTCCAATAATCTGGAGCAACAACAGATTTACCCCACACTTCAGTCAGGAATGCAGAGAGGAAGAGGCTACTAACAGATTCCTTCAGCAAAATGCTTTCAGACTGCATATAAAGTAAATTGTATCAAGTTCACATCAGTTACATTAAAACACACATCTCAAATCCAAAGAGAAGAGAACTCGGCATTGCAATGAACTTCACACGCGCGTTAAGCAAAACCGGGAACTCCCAAATTGCCAGAAAAACAATTTATTCTTCTGAAAAAAAAAAAAAAAATGTTGCTACAGTAATTCTCCAAGTGAAAAAATCTTTCCTGTGCTGCAGGCACAAGCGTATGTACTGAACCTGCAGGTCTCCCACCGCCAACTTCTGCTCATGACTTTTAAGCAAGTTATTTATTTTGGACAGGTATGTATTAGTCATTCATTCATCTACTCTCTTGCTTCCTCCTGCTCCCCCCCCAGCCAACGGATTTATCACCCACTAAACAAGTTGTTGATGCTTGTCTCAGAATTGCCATTTTGCAGCAAGTGGCACACAAATCCCAAACTGGCTATTACATGTGGTTTTGATGAGGGCCTAGAAGTCCTGCCCGCTTCAGAGAGTCTAACTAAAGCGTGTCAATCAGTCACCCCCCACTGCACAAACACAGCTATTTGTCCTGGAGGTGGATTTGGGGCCGAGGAAGGTTGGATGAGCTCCGTGGGTTACTGCCTGCCTCTTGTTACAGGGAACGTGGGAACACTTCCCTCAACAACATATATAAGTTTTCTGGCCATAGAAGGGAATGTGCCCCTTTATATAAATACTGGAGAGCTTCTTCCTCTGAAGACCTGAGAAATTAGGTTCAAATATACTTAGCTATTGAGTTACACAAGTGTCCCCAAGGGAAGACTTTGACACAGCATCTTGGAGAAGACATAAGAAGAAAAACCATTAGGGAGCTGTCATCCTGGTAAAAAAAAAAACATTTTGACCATTGTTATAGACCAGAAGAAATGGAATTATATGGCCCTTGTTTGGAAAATGAAGATATTAGATTGGGGAGAGAAATGCATTAGATCTAAGCCTAAATGTTGGCAGAAGAAATAAATAGGCTTATAATAAATAGACACATAAATACTATCCGTATAGACAGTAGCATATCTGAACTGTTTAAAGTTTGTTACTTCACGTCAAACTGAGGGAACTGTGAAAGGAGGGTTAAACAAGAAAGTACAAGGGAAATAAACAATTGCAAAGTTTTAATGAGTTTTGCAGGCCTTTAAAAAACATGAAAGACCGCTGGAGATTTAACAACGAACAAAGGCAAGACAGAAAAGGAAATCAGGTACATGTTAGCGGAGATAAGAGCAGCATGCAGCCAAATAGCACATACTTAATGAAATTTTCCCTTCATTATATTTAAACCTGGAAGAGAAACTTTGCTCTTTTACACTATCACAATACGAAGCCTAAAAGTAAAATTGTGCTTTGAGACTTTAAATAGATCATGTCTCCTTGGCAATTTTAATTAGCATGCTTCTGTTTATACAAATGCGTCTGTGGGGAGCTGGTTTGAAGAATGGAAGAATAAGCCTACATGAGTATATGGAATAATTTTAGTATCCATAATTTAAGTTACCCGTGTCTGCCCATGAGCAAAAGTATCCAAAATATAATAAAATTAATATTTTAAAATTATCCAATCCCCCATTCATTTAATGCACTATTTACATTTTCCTAACTTGCTCATATGCTAGTGCAAATAGCCATCTCCAACAGCGTCGCAGTGACACAAAGCAGTATTTCAATACGATGCCATTGTGAGAAGCAAGTTCTAACTGCAGTTAAACTGGAGTTAACTAAGATAGAGGGGGGCAGAGGAAGAAAATAAGAGAGAGAAACAGGGAGGGAGGGAGAGAAGGAAGGAAGGAAGAAATGTGTGTGGTACAAGCTGATTGCTCACTTCCAGAGGAAGAAAGACAAGAAATAGAAAGAAAGAAAGACGGAAGAAAGTAACAAAGGAAGGAAGGGAGGAAGAAAAAGAAAGAAGGGAGGGAGGGAGGGAGGGAGGGAGGGAGAGAAGGAAGGGAGGGAGAGAAGGAAGGAAGGAAGGAAATATATTTGAAATACTTAGACGGAAGACTCTCTCTTTGCTATTTTGTGACAGGAAGAGAATTTGAGAATAGCTCTATAGAGGAAACAGATGTAGGAGCTCCGCACCCCCCCCCCCCGGTTCACTTCGGGTGTTTTAGACTCAGAGGCGGAA
>NW_009258615.1:1073029-1084529 GCF_000687185.1 Egretta garzetta | reverse complement strand
CCGGTTTACTCTGAGTGTTTTAGTATCAGAGGAGTAATCTATAATATACATCCCAGGAGACTTTAGAAATACTTCCACCTGCCCCAGAGGTTTGGATTACTTGTCTAATAAATTATTTTAATCTGTCCCTCAGGCAAAGTGAGAAATTTGGCATACGGCAACTCTGTCCTTCCTTCCTCTGCTCTATGTAAGGTAAAAAATCCCACTCCAATTTACATGCAGTATTCTACCACCACAATTAATGGAACTGTGGCAGGAAAAGTCACAGCATAATCTAGGGCTATAGATGTTTTTCAGGAATGTTAGATTTCACAGACTTTCACTATTACCAGCCTTTATTGAGTTCTGAAAGTTCATGTATTTTTCTCCCGACTCCCTTCCTCTCTTGAGATATTTTATTGCAGGCTTGTAAAGAAAGTTCTCTTATGCTGTATAGGATTTTAGCTTATGGGCAGTGTGTGTACATTGTATTTGTGATAATCTTGTCTCTTCAGACTCTTTTCAACAAGCAGTAAATCACAAATTTGGCTGAAACAAGCAAGTACAGAAGAACATACAGAAATGACAAAAAAAAAAATTCCAAATCTGGCCAGGGAGATCTTTGCATTAATTTTTAAATAAAGTTGATTTTAACTATCACTCAGTAATCAAAGCTGAAAAAAATACTTCCCAAGCTCATGACAGGAGAGACACACAGACCAGGATAGAGAGTAGACAGACAGAGGGACAGTCTAAGAGAGAGACTTGGAGGCAGGACTTTGTAGCACCAGTCCTGAGAAGCTCCTTTCTCCTCTAGCACTCTCAGTGGCTACACAGCTTCATGGTGTCCCTCCTTTTTACCTTAGAAAGCAAGAAAAAGGAGACTAAAGTATCCTTGTCCAATGTGGGCAATTACTCACTCTGTCTCAGCGGAAGGAGAGTTAGAAGCTGGTGCTTTTTTCATTAATGGACAGAATTAGATGCAATCAAAACTCTGGAAAACTTTTTCTCACAAGAGAAATCAAACAGTCCTGGGAAAGGACTTCAGACTTACAGGGAGTCAAAGAAATAAATTTCCATCCATACTCGATGTTCAGACTGAGAAAACCATAACCACTTTAGATCATTTATTTCCTTTCACAACAGCAGCCTTGGCAGGAATGTTTTGTTATCGGTGATAAAACACTGCAAAACATCCCACTGCACGTATCACTTGAGGGCAGCAGAGCAGTCTGAAGTTCAAGGGGAGCTGGCCTCCTTTCTCGGGCTAGGTGCCCCAGTTACCAGCCTCTGAACCTGACACACGTCTTCAGCAGGCCAAAAACCACCTTGACCCTCTGTAGCACACTGAAGCACTTCCTTACCTCTACAAAAACATCTGCTGGCACTAGCTGGAGACACTGGTGCTACTGCAGTGGTGATAGATGGAGAGATGGAGAGCGGGTTCTTGTTCAAGGGTCCTTAGAAGACCGAAGCGAGTAGATCTCAGGCTGCAGAGGAGAGTAGAGGGTTACTGGCACACCGTTTGTATTTTAATTCTCTACAACCTTTTGGGTTTTTTTCTAAACCTGCCCTTCTTGAAGTTTGAACTTCTAAAACATTTCAGAGAATCCTGAGCAAGAAGGTACTTCAGATGATCATGTCTCACTTCATTGATCCACTGTCACATAACAATGTAAGGGAGAGAGGGGCACTGCCCAAAATTTTCCCAGCACCTCACTGATAAAAGTTTAAAATGCACCTTTTAAGTCAGTGTACAACGAGAAAGAAATTAAAACTGTCTTTATGTAAAACATACCATACAGCTGGTTAAAAGACCCTGCGGCAAATGGAGATAGCTTGAAGATATTTCTAACTACAAAATAAATCCACTGAAGCGCAATGCTGTCTCTTAAGAATTACTCTTACAAAACAAGCTGTATGACATTAACAAAGCCAGTCAGCTGATGATCAGTAACACAGCAACAAAGACCATGGGGTAAACCAAAAAAAGGACAGGTTCGTGATACCCGAGGCAACGCCTGCAGAAGGAGCTGCAGTCTTGCCCTCCGTGCTTGGACAGGGCTGCAGACAAACCAGCTGGATCCAGCAGCTGTGTGACAGTGGTGCTGTGCTTCAGCCCGTCCTCATTCCAGCCAGCATACTCTTAAAACAGAAAAAGGCTCCTGCAAAGTTGTCCTTTGTTACAGCTGCAATAGCCCCTTTTTACTGAGCACAAAAATGCACAATGTTTTGGTTTTTTTTTTACAAATCCCAATTGCATGAGCAAATATCACACTTCTCCATTTCAGGAAGGTTTCAAACCTTGCTAGGAGCAAATAAAAGCTAAACACGCCAATGCATTCATATTTCTTACTCTCATATACATTTAAAAATGCTTTCTTCCTACTGTGGGATCAAACTCAGGATGCTTGAATGTTTGGGATTGGCATTGGTAATACCATTAATATTTTTCCCTGAGTTTCAATTTTCCTCTGGTTAAACAAATGAAATAGAAAACCTTGCATCTCTCACACTCCCCAGCATGAGCGAGCAGGCGCACTAGTCTGGGATTGCTTCCCCTTGCCCGACTCCTACATCAGTTCCTATTCAGAAAGCAGTTGGTTTCTCAATACATTCAGAGCTGGTTATGTCCATATAGAATCATAGAACCATTAAGGTTGGAAAAGACCTCTGAGATCATCAAGTCCAACCGTCAACCCAACACCACCATACCTACTAAACCACATCCCGAAGTGTCATGACTACATATTTTTTGAACACCTCCAGGGATGGTGACTCCACCAACTCTCTGGGCAGCCTGTTCCAATGTTAAATGTTATATACAATATATCCTAGCAAATCCAGGCTTCTGTTCTTTTTTTTTTTCCCCTAAGAAACAATTATTTTGCTATTTGTCAGTCTTTCTCCAACCCCTGCCCCATAACTTTTGAAACAGTTGGCCAATTTCAATGAATTCTGGCATGAATCTTAAAGACATTAAATTTCTATCATCTTTGTGCAAATCAATAGGTGAGGAGGAAAGATTTTGAACAAGCATTATTATTTCTGCTATTTCACTGGCGATTTTTCCCCCTATGTCTCACCTTCTTCCGAATGAGTCCTGAGGGCTGCCCTTGGCCTTGAAGTGCAATAGTTTGGGTAGCCAGGAAATCTCCGGGCTCCCATTTAGGCATGCCATCTGGATTTACAGTGGGACAAGCCTCAACTGGTCAGCACTCTCCTCCTCTCTCCCGCTCCACAGGCAGCCAGGCAAGGATGCCAGGCATGCTGCTGGGGTATCCAGTGGGATCTGCAGTGGACTGGGAATGGGGGAACACCTTTGACTGCACCCCAACCTCAGCCTCGATTCGCAGCCAGACCCAGCAGGGTGGTGCATTCCACCTACATCTCCTTCACACCAGCCCCTCCTCCGTGCACTCCTGCCTTGCCAACAGCTTCAGATAGAGCTCTCTCAATTGCCCAGCAGTACAGGGAACCCAGCATGGAAAGTAGGTCAACAGCAACAAAATTACCCATCTTGCTTCCTCCCTCCACCCCACCTCTCCTAAAAGCACGCTGTTGGAAAGGTGACTCAGCATCCCTTGTCCTCGGAACATATGGCACCCCCAACACAACAGAATGAGTCAAAAGCCCAAATTTTTTTTTCCTTTATTTATTTTCTTAAACAACATTCTCAAAATTTTCCATGGAAAATACTATTTTTGTACTAGATACAATAACTCTAATTTTTACTTTAGGATTACAACCAAGGTTGCAAAAATGATGGCATGAGCAATTTTGAGCACCCTATTATTTAGCAGCAAAGTCCTGCTTTGATCCATCTCCCTGCTGACTTCAATGGAACTACACTAGGTATAAATTAAAGCAAAATTCAGTCCATCAGCTCTACTTCAGGCTTCATGCATCCCATTTAGGCAATGCCTCCACCTTGATTTCACCTTGCTGCAGTCAGCAAAGAATGCTGATATAAAAGGTGTCGTGCTTTCGTGTATCCACTCGCTCTGCTTTCATGTTTAAGCTGTACCATTTTACCTTACCATTAAAATAACATTTAGGCAAATGATTGTATAATCTCTTATGCTCTCTCTGGAGAGCAAGCTTCCATTAAGTTTTTCTCCATCTCCCTGTACACAAATAGCAAAAACATGTATTTTCCAGTCAAAAACAAACAGCAAAGTAAAAAGTCTGTTAAAGGGAGCCCAGTCACTCATTCTAACATTTTCCATCTGAATGGAGAAATAAAGTGGTATTTCTCCAGCAGGCAGGAACCTACATTTCAAAAAAAAAAGGATTTGCTGAGATCATCAATCACGTTAGCGGGAATTACATGTCCAATCCCTTAGATGCCAATAACAATCCCAACCATATTGCATCAATTAGTCATTGATTGCTCGTGAAGAGGTAAGAAAGCTTTAGTGCCTCTCTCCCTTCCTGCCTTACCATGGAAGAGTGCAGCACAAAGAGCCGTACCATGAGCCGCAACCATGGCCACACGGGTGGGCTTTCCTCTCCTGGGCAGGTCAAGGCTCCATCTGCCCCTGAAGACTTCTTTCTGGTTACAGAAAAAAAAAAATCAAGTTTGTGGATTAAAGCTATTTGTGACAGTAATAATTTTTCGCTCTCAAATGTCATCCGCTAAGCAGGCTCTACTCATCTTCTCGCAAAACTTGGGGATCCAGGGGCTCATTCTTTGGCCTTGACAGAGATATAAAATGAGAACAAAAGGAAAAGAGGTGTAGCTGTACCTTCAAAATAATGTACTTTAAAAGCATCATCTGCAAACTGGGTGTCACATTGAAGTTCTGAAACTGGAAAAAATAATCCTAACCTTTCAGATTAAGTTAAACTCAGAATCGCTTTTTAAATCGCTTTTACATGTTAAAGCTAGATAAATAAAGGTCAGTTCAATTCTCTGTACATCAATGAAAAAGTATTAGAAAATGCGGTCTATTGAAATGTGACTTAGAAAACTTTACAAGGTTAGGGTGGTTTTTTTTTCAAACTTTAACCAGTCCATCTTCCCAGCAAATACAACCAAAAGTATTAGCTACTGAACTTGAAAACCTTAGTATTTTTAAAGAACCCTTCCATCTATTTGACTAGCCCCTTTGAGGAGCCACCACATGCTATCTCCACTGACCTAAAGTGTGACTGACAACAAACATCCTGCTCAGCTCCGGTGGGTGACCCGGGATCTGACAGTAGTTTTAGTTTTGCTCAAGGAATCTCTTTAGAAGTGACCAAAAAGTACCAGAGGTGTCAGCACAAGGTCATGACAGGCTGGATTAAACAAAAGCTTTCATCACTTTAAAACGTGCTGTCCAGTCACTGTTTTAATTTCTGCCAAGTCTTCTGCTTGCTGAAGACTTGCCTGTGGAAAACATTTAGGACAAGCAGGCTCCCACTGAATGAAAATACATTTGCCATTCCACTGGATAATACACTTAAACCATGGAGCATCCCCTTTTACGTAGGTGATGCTTGCCAGTGCAAATGAAAAAAAAAAAAAAGAAGTAGCTACATACGTGCTTTAACAAATAACACAAGTAACACCTGGAAAGACACATGGTTGGTAAGCTAGAAAGAGCACTCAAGCATGCTTTATTGAACAACAAACAGTTGATCCAAATGTTCTTTAGTTATCCAGAAAAGATTACAAAATCATACCCGCCAGCCTTGGAAGTCCATGAGCATTTCCCCCACTGCGACTACTGCCACGTAAGGATATGGACCTCGCTCTGATCACACCACAGCTGAAGGTACAGTCTGTGTCGTGGCTACATTTTAGTCTTGAGACTAGAGCGTTTCATGCCGCAGCTCAGCTGAAGCCACATTTGCTGTTATCGACGAAGCATAAAACCTCAGCAGATGCTGGCACCTTTTCTCTGTTTCAAACTAGACTAGACCATGATTTCTGCTGTTGCTCCCAGGCATAATAATTTTGCCTTTTTTGGAGGAAATCCTGTATCAGCAAGCATCAGAAAACCTGAGATTTTAACTAGAGACGATCATAAAATATGCTGTTTCTGCACAGGGAGAAGCAAATGTGAAATACATATCAGGAGATGCACGATTATACAACAAATCAATCCATCACTGGCCGTTCTGGGTTTCATCGTACCGCAGTAAACAATGCATAAGCTACACACCAGAAGAAAATAAGCCTCAGAGAACAGAGCAACCATGATGACACAGATGGTGCAAGGCAGACATGTTACCCCATCTGTACGGGAAGAAGTGAGCAATTCATCCGGAGCAGCTCTCTGGCTGGTGTGGGGCAGCTTTAGGCTTTTTACTATCCAAGAATCTCCTCAGGCATTTCAGTCATTCCGAGTGAAAAGTCTTTACTTTTTTCCTAGAAAACTCAAATTGCTTCCAAACCGGTCTCCTTTCTGTGTACCCTCATTTGTAAAAGACCCTTGGAAGCTCAATGCTGCCAGCAACACTTTATCTACAGAGAGCCCAGAACTTTGCAAGACAGAGTTCCTCATGGAGGAAGGGCGTCTCTTTTCAAAACTGAATTTGTTCAGATCGGTACTTGACTCCTATGCAAAGTGAAGGATTTTTACCTTCTTACCTTTTTACCTTCTTAATCCAGCAGTCACCTGGATTTCTGATACTTTGTAAATTTAGACTCATTATCAGCATGCACTGCATAAACAAAGTTTTTGAGATAGAGGAAAAAAATGCACAAAAAAAGTGGTTTACTGGATAAAAAAATCATCAGCTAACCTGCCAACTTCGGTCACCGCTTTTATCAGCTACAGTATGAACTGACTTCAAGAGAGTTTAATTGTAGTAACACCACTGAAATCAGTCGGGGACATTGGCCACTCTGAATTTGACGCTTGCGGTAGGCATTCACAGAGTAAGATTTCTGCAACACTGTCAAAAAGAGAAAGCGCTATTGCAGGTGCTTTATTTTGACTTACACTGCTACCAGTATTTCCAAATTCAACATATTATTTTTATTACTATTTAGAAGCAGATTTTCTACTTCAGAGGTGGCATAATTATTCTGTTTATGTCCCCAATTACTCAACCGTAACCATAAAAAAGGTGTCAACCTGAAATGACGAGCTGCGTGGCTTGCTGCCGCGAGGGCTATGGCTGAAATTGGTCTGTCCAGCCCTACAGTCCTGTGCCTGATTCTGGGAGACCAAAAGCAAGCCTAGAGCTAGAAAGAGAATGAAACGTTCCCCCAGCCCCCAGCAGCACATAGTGCAGGTACGTTCTCCGCCAGAAGCACCTTCCCTGAATTTCGTGACCTGTCCTACTTTCACGTACTGGTCCAGTCTCCTCTTGCAGCCATATAAACCTTTTGTTGCCACAATATCATACGCACCTCCTTTTTGTTTGCCTCGCATCTTAGTATTTTTTCACCAGTTTAAACACTGCCTGAACTTTAAAAACTGCAGCTGGGACTAAGAATTATCTGTTATCTACTTTATTAAGTAAGAAGATATTAAGAAGCTTGCTGGGACTTTTCCTATTAAATATATATCCAAAATATTTTAAAATGAGACTGTTTTCCCTAAAAGAGAACGCAAAAGCAACTGTAGTCATTACCAGTTTGTAACTACCCATAGCAGGGGCTGCAGGTTGCAGGACATGAAAAAATGAACCAATAACAGTAACGTGATTTTTTTCTAAAATAAAAACATGTCACTAACAGCTCCAGATAAAGTAAAAAGCACTACAGCCAGAACCCAGAGCAGAAAATGAAGATTCTCACACTGTGATTAGGGATCGCAGATGTTAACACCAAAAATATTCCAAATTACTTTAGAAAAAGTATAATTCAATGTTTAGAAAATCTGCAGTGCGAGACATAGCCAAACAGACACTATATGTAATTCAACTGTTTCCACAAGTGAAAACTGAGGAATGAGGTGAATATGGAAAAAGCAAAAGTTAAGGAGAGGTACTCTTAGCACTGTCCGGAAAGAGAATTGTTCCAAGCCTAAGGGAAGGTATGAAGCATGTGGAAATTCAAGCGATAACAGAAATATAGATCAGGAAAATTAACTGGCACTATGAAAGTAAACAAGGAGATTACTCAACTCAGAATGACAAAATACCAGAAAAACCAACTCCTCTGTATTCACTCCAAACTGGTTCTATCTGACAAGCCTTTTTCAGTCCGTTACCTCACAAATAAAAACATTTTACTAGCACTAGGCATGAGGAATCACTAAGCGACTACACCAAATGGCAGTAATAACTACGGTATACTACAAGGATAAACACAGAGTGTAAAATAAACAGCTACAAATGCTCAATAGTTCTGGAACAATTGAAACAATTACACTTAAATATGGAAGTTCATTTGTGAGCTCACTGAAGACAGCAAGATGGCTTAACATTTAGTCGTACACTCGTAATTCTTTGTATAGCTATACTATCGTGCAACCAGTAAATAATGCACCTTTTTATTAGCATCCCTAAAACACACAGACAACAAAGGGCTGATTTCGGTTTAATTCAAGTTTGTTTTATTTTCAGGAGGCTTCCAGTTTCCTTTACAGCATCTTCCATAGGACAATGTACAGTTGGATCCAGACAACAAAAAAGCCAGCATTTAGGATAAAGATACTTTATTTGACAAGTAAGTGTCCTGGTTTCAGCTGGGATAGAGTTAATTTTCTTCACAGTAGCTGGCATAGTGCTGTGTTTTGGATTTAGTAGGAGAATAATATTGATAACACACTGATGTTTTTAGTTGTTGCCAAGTAGTGCTCAGACTACTCAAGGACTTTTTGAGCTTCTCCTGCTCGGCCAGGTGCATAACAAGCTGGGAGGGAGCACAGCCAGGACAGCTGACCCAAATTGACCAAGGAGCTATTCCATACCATAGAACTGCATGCTTGGGGGGGGTTAGCCGGTTGGTCGTGGGGAGAGTGATCGCTGCTTGGGGAGTGATCGCGGTTACACGTGATGGAGCCCTGCTGTCCTGGGGATGGCTGAACACCTGCATGCCCACGGGATGCAGTGAATGAATTCCTTGTTTTGCTTTGCTTGTGTGTGCAGCTTTTGCTTTGCCTCTTAAACTGTCTTTATCTCAACCCACAGGTTTTCTCACTTTTTTTTTCCCAATTCTCTCCCCCATCCCACCATCCCACTGAGGGAGGGAGGGTGGGAGGGAGGGAGTGGCTGCACGGTGCTTAGTTGCCAGCCAGGTTAAATCACAACAGTAAGATATCCAACAAGCCTGGTACACTCAATAAGCTGCGCGAAACACGGAATGGTACATAATTCAGAGCAGGGAATGATCTTTTACATTCAGCTGTTGAATCAATTAGAGTATGGACTGCTTGTTGCCACAGTTTCAGAACACTGGGCATAACTGATCCCTGACAGCCCTTAAATTCCCAAATCCCATTAACTGATTCCTGCTCCCTTGTGCGTACCCTTCACAGCGCATTGATTGACATAGCCTGAGACAACACAGATATTCCTGGTTGTCCATGACATCCTGTGCGTGAATGGTGCACCCTTCAGTGGGGCAAGTATCTTGCTTATGCTGTTAAAATGAAGATTTTTTTTTTTTCTCATTTTCTGCTCCACCCTGGATTGGGGGGTGGGTGTGGGACCAGAACAACCACAAAACAAAGCACTTTAAAAAAAAAAAAAAAAAAACACCAAAAACCACAACAGGAAGTTGCTGTGCCTTTTCCTAACACAAAATTGTGAAATGTCAACTTTGCAGTAAAGCCTGAAATTTTCATTCACTATCACAGCAAGCCACATGCTATTTCTAAAATCAGTAGATGCATTGACTAAAACGACGCCCTTCACTTCGGCCCTTTCTTGCTTACTGCTACGTGATCTTCAGTCAGCAGGGAAGAAACTTTATTGAGAAGAGATGTAACAGAGCCAGCAGACCACACGTTTGGATACAGCAGTAGGGGCTGTACCAGGCTCCCAGCTGCAGATTCCCCACCCCTTTTAAACTTTGGTGCTTTAATCCTTTCAGACATCCATGTAGGAAATACCTAACTATATAAATAGAGGCCAGATTGTTTAAATTACTCCGGTATCCAGGGACAAAAATCTCACAGAATCACAGAATCGTAAGGGTTGGAAGGGACCTCAGGAGATCATCTAGTCCAACCCCCCTGCTAAAGCAGGCTCACCTAGAGCATGCTACACAGGACTTCATCCAGGCGGGCTTTGAATATCTCCAGAGAAGGAGACTCCACAACCTCCCTGGGCAGCCTGTTCCAGTGCTCTGCCACCCTCAGAGTGAAGAAGTTCTTCCTCATATTCAACTGAAACCTCTCGTGTTTCAGTTTGCATCCATTGCCCCTAGTCCTGTCGCTGGACACCACTGCAAACAGACTGCTTCCGTCCTCTTGACTTCTGCCCTGAAGATACTTGTATGTGTTGATGAGATCCCCTCTCAGTCTTCTCTTCTTCAGGCTGAACAAGCCCAACTCTCTCAGCCTTTCCTCGTAGGGGAGATGCTCCAGTCCCTTTATCATTCTGGTAGCTCTCCTCTGGACTCTTTCTAGGAGTTCCTCGTCTTTCTTGAACTGGGGAGCCCAGAACTGGACACAGTACTCCAGGTGGGGTCTCACCAGGGCAGAGTAGAGGGGGAGGAGAACCTCACAATACTTTGAAATGCTTGTCAGATTTGTTTCCTTCTGTGGAGTTCTAAATAGCGTAGGAGTACCTAGCTGACAGTAGGAAAATTAGGGGCAAGATTTGCACTTCTCACCCGTCTGCAGTAACAGCCCTGACACTCTTGCCTTTACAATCAAACTGATTTTCAACGATTACTGCAGAGGGCGATTCCTAACATTTGTAGCAGAACAAGATCTCCACTCGTTACGCCACAACATTTGTGTAACCAAAACACTGTTTCTGCCAAGTTACTCTGCTGGAAGCCAGGCACTCTTTTGTCATTTTAACGACATTTTTATACTTCTGTTCATCCTCACCCACCCTGGTTAGGACAGGGGCTCGGCCACCTAGGCAGGAAGAGTCTGGAGAGCCAAACCATACCCAGTAAGACAGCACTGCCCCTCGGTGATTGTCCCACGTGTAATGAAACCCACGTGTCTGTCACCAGACTCTTTGTTTACTGCCTCTGGGGTGCCGGTTCAGTGGTAACAGCCCGGGAATCACCAGCCGGCAGCCCGTGCTGACCTCGGCCTCAAAGGCCGTGGCGGCAGCAGATGCTCAGAAGGGCGGGAGGAGCGATTAGAGCCGCTGAGGAGACGCCAGGACAGCGCACGGAAGGGCCGCGCCCAAGGCGGGCGAAAGGAAGCAGGCTGCAAACCAGAGACGGCCTGAAAACACCCGCATTGGAAAAGCGAGTGGGAGCGCACTGGAATCTAAAGGGAACAAGCTGGAACTCGAGCGTACCAAGCCCCACCCCCCAGGGGCCTCAGCCGGGCCCCTCACCGCTCCGGAGAGCCGGAGGGAACGCGAGGGGATGCCACGCCAAGACCTAGGCCTTCGGTTATGCCCGGGTGCCCTGCGGCAGAGGCGGGGGACCGGCGGGGAAGGCTCC
>NW_009258615.1:1069863-1071767 GCF_000687185.1 Egretta garzetta | reverse complement strand
GGCACCTCCAGGGGGCTGGGGGGTCCGGCGCCTGCAGGCCGGCCGCCGGGGGGATACCCGCTTTCCCGTGCCCCCCCGGCCAACCTCTCTGCTGTTGCTTTCTAGCCTGCCTACCAGAATTTGAGACAGCGCGTTGACAACTTTGTTTCCAATCATTTGGCAACTCATACCTGGAGTCCTCATCTCAACAAGAACCAGCTGAGAAATAACATTAGGCAGCAGGTTCTCAAGTAAGTGGCGGCTCCGGGTTTCTCTGTTTGAACGTGCTGGTGTGCCACGATAGGCGACGGAGGCTCTAGGTCAATTGTAAAACGTGTGCTTTCTTCAAAGAAACTTTGGAAGAAGCTTTTTTTTTTTCCTCTTTTTTAGCGTTTAAAACGTGATATTATTTCAGATATCAGCTCGCCGTCGCAATAAGGATGCAAATATTATTTTATCTGATCCAGGTTGATGCAGGGGTGGAAAGCTTGTTTCTGACTTGGGATGTAATGCCCTAGCTAAGGTCTTTCTTTACTGTTTCTTTTAAGGGAGATATTAATAAAATTGCTCTTATCATCAAGGTTTTTGCTAAGGAAAATTAAAAGGATTTGACAAGCTCTGTGGAGCGCAACGCTAAATTCACAAAACAAGAAACTGATGTAAACCTAGGCAGAGAGAGAGGAGCTTTTTCTGAACTGCTGTTACATCAAAATGATGTTACATTGTTTCCTGAGCGTTCCTCTAGTTTTTCTTCTCAAAACTTAGTTGAAACATTAGGAAAATTCTTCAAAGTAGCACGGGTTTGGTCACTAAATTGGGTCAAACAAGGGATTTAGGAACAAATTTATTCAGTTATGCCATAGTGATACCATTGACAACTGGTACTGAGGAGCTATTTTTTAGGGGTTTTTTTTGGTTGTTCTTTTAAAAGGGTTAAAGAAGTAATAAGAGGCAATATATGTTCCACAAAAGATTACAGGGGTCTAGAGAGAATCCATAGATATAAAGCTCTCTGTTGCCATTTATTTGATTTTACTGAAGATTAAGAGTGTTCTATAAAGCTGCAGAACTCTAAAGTGTCACAGTGTATTGGGCAGAAAGTAACTTAGGGTGGTGATGACCAGTCTAGTAGTTGTTTCTCCCTCATGCCTTCTAGAACTCATCTGTTTTATGTCATGGGAATTGATAACATCAGGTTTCTTCTTAATTTTTTTTCCACAAATGTCGCTTTTACAGTTTGATAACATTCGTAGGCATAACCAGTAATGATATAATAAGAGCCTGTTTGTTGTGTTAATTCTGTGTGGTTGTTCTCTAGCATTTTTTTTCTTAGCTCATAAGGCATAGAGTGAGCTGTTGAAATACAGGCAGCTGGGTAAATATATAGCTCCAGTGATGCTCAGAAAACGTTAATGCTTCATTCTTAAGAGTGTTTACATCGCATCTAAATGAGCATATTTCATTAAGGTATTCTGGAAAAGTAATCTTTCTTATTAAGAATTCATGTAACTCTGTTCCAGGTCTGGAATGTTGGAATCTGGAATTGACAGAATTATTTCTCAGGTTGTGGACCCAAAGATCAACCACACATTCAGACCTCAGGTGGAAAAAGCTGTCCATGAATTTTTAGCCACATTGAATCACAAAGAGGAGGCAGGCCCCAGTGCAGCTCCAAGTGAGGAGAAAACAGATGCTTCTGTTACAGTGCAAGGTATTCTACCATTTCTCTGAGCAGTCTATTAAAAGAAATTTTGTTTTTTCATAGAGCAGAAACACTGACTAGGTTTGCTGCTAGCACAAAATTATTAGCACCAGTATTAGCAAGCTGAGCTCCAGGCAGCATACCATAATACTTGTCTCTTACTCTATGTATAAAGGTAGAAGGCAAGAGGGATGTTGCCATGTACCACCGTGTCACTCTGTTG
>NW_009258615.1:1058331-1069819 GCF_000687185.1 Egretta garzetta | reverse complement strand
TTGGCCCTCTTAAGTATTATAGGATCAGATAAGACACAACTGTAAGAGAAGAATGATTCCGTTTGGGGGGTTTTCTAATGCATTGGTAGATCGGAAAAAAATTACCTATGAGCCAGTTACCTGTCTTAATGCGGTTGCTGTGTGCAGTAAAATTTGAATGGTTGAGGTCCTCTCAGAAGTTCTGCTGTAAATCAGCCAATCTTCAGTTTGTTTATAAACACAGCACTTTTCTTTTTTTATGGTTTTCATTTTTGTTGCCTGGTATGGACTTCTAAACACTCCTGCAGGCAATCGTCCATTCTTTCCCTTCCTAAGAGACTCCACAGCAGTCCCATCTATTTGTAACCAGACCCTTTATTTAAATCCTAGCCCTTTTCCTGTGAGGCCCACTTCCTTTAAAGTACATGGGTTAACAAGCCAGCTGCAGCTCTTACTGCTAGTCTGGTTAACCCTTTCTCATCCATCTTCAGAGCCGCTTCTGAGCGGGTGGGAAAGTGATAAGGTATTGCTGATAGTCCTACTGCTACATAATCAACATGCTGAGTCCATGTTCCATGTTGTTTGTGGAGATACCATACTTTTTGCTGTAGTATTCTATGTTGTCCTCCTCCAGAGTCATCATCCCCCTTGGGTTGATGGTAAAGTTGAACAAGAATTGTGTTCAGAACATCCTTCCCATAGACAACCCCTGCTTTCCTTAGCTGATCTCAGGAACAGTGGTATGTCGAAGAGTAAAATGAATCTCCGGTAATCAGATCTTAATTGCTGGAGGAATGCAACTTTTTGTTCTTTTTTTTTTTTTTTTTTTTTTGTCGTCTTTTAAACCAAAAATCTCTAAATGCAAAATTAGTTAAACCTTTTGTTAATTTTACTTATTTTAAAAAGAGTAATTATTCTTTTTCCTTTCGCTTGCTTACCATTGTATGTGAATGGAATTATGGAAACTGAGATGAAACAAAATTATATTCTTTCTCACTATTCAAGGTGTCTCTGCTACAGCTCCTAGCGGCAATGTAGCTAATGATGCAATGTCCATTTTGGAAACAATAACGTCTCTTAACCAAGAAGCAAGCGCTGCCAGGGCTTCAACAGAGAACTCGAATCCCAAGAACAATGACAAAGTTGCAAAAAGACTCTCATCTCAGCAGAGCGTGGATGGTAGCACTGATAGAGAGAGAAATGTGGAGGACTTACCAGACAGAGAGAAAGCAATTTGTGATCCTTCTGGAGAAGGGGCTGAAACGTTTGCAAAGTGTGAAGATTTAAATGAGCTTCCCTGCCAAAGTGAAGAAATAAAAAATTCAGCAAAGGATACTAATAATTTGACTTTTACAAGTAAAGATACAAGTAAAGAAATTCAGCAAGAAAGTGAAGATCAAAAGAGTAAATTATTAGATAAATGTGACAAGAAACCGGACAGCAGTGAAAAAGGTGAAAGAAGAAAAGAAAAGAAGGAAAAACTTGACAAGAAGTCTGACCATTCAAAGAAAAGTGATGATACTACAAAATCAAAAGAAGATAAGCAAGCGAGAGAGTCAGAACCAGTGAAACAGCCAGTTCCAGAAAAAAATAGCAATAAACATAAAACAGCTGAAACCACTAAAGAAGGTATGGTGTGGGCAATGCTCTTCAGTAAAGTATGGATATGGGGGATTTTTTAAGTGTATTCAGGAGTCGAATCAGAAGTATATTTGGAATGTAGGTCCTCTGCTAGTTTGGCAAATTTGTCGAGCTAACCACAGCTAGGCCTTGGCTCACCTCCCTTAACTGAGGTACCCACACTAGGAATTGGATGAGCTTTGATTCATCAAGTGTGTGATTGGTCATCTGCCTTACTCTGGCAAGTTCTTTCAACAATTCCAGTCTGCATTTAACATTTTTAGTTGTACCTCAGGGTGACTTTTTGTTTTGAGTAAACTGGAGTTAGTCTAATAACATTTCATTAAGGTGTTACAAATTTCTTATTTCTTTATCCTATGTCTTGTTCTTAAGATAACTTTGTTTTCAGTGGCAAAATCACTGTTTTGGTAAGAAAAGTTTCTCAAATACTGTATGCTGCATTATAGCCCTTTCTTTTTTTCTTCCTTTGCAAGAAAATGCGTCTGTAGATTCAGATATGGATGTACTCAGTGACATCACTGTCAGCTCTGTCCATACCAGTGACCTTTCTTCCTTTGAAGAGGAGAGTGAGGAGGAGACTGTAATTTCTGAAAGTACTGAAGAGGGGGAGATTACATCAGATGGTAAAATAATTAGTTTGCGTATTCTCTGTTGCTGCTTAACACAATGCTCTCATTGAGTGCATCATATCTTAAATTTGAGGTTTTGCAGTAAGTTTTATTGTACTTACTTATGAGAAAGAATTTGAATGTGGAATGGATAGTGTTCGTGCAGTTATGGAAGGCAAGTAGTGGCCATACTTTGAGTATTTTTTTTAAAGCTTGATATATTCTAAACATTGTAAATCTTATTTGTACTACAGTATTTCATAGGTGATAAAAACACTTAACGGTGATGGATATGTCACTTTTATGGTGGTGGGTTTTGTTTTTTTACCTTCTGCCATGAATTTGGTATGACATTGGAGTCCTTTGTGACCACAGGGTAGTTAGTGGTTGTAGCTGACTTTGCAGATCAGCTTGGTTTTAGAGTTTTAGAACTGTGGGAATTTCCAAATACTACCTGGCCGCAGTAGAAGGAACAGGAATGGATCTAGCTTTAAAAGGTCAGAAACACCAAATCTTCTCGCCAACTGGGTTATCTTTTTGAGTTCTCCTTGTCTAGGGTGGACCTCAGACTGATTTCTGCGGATATGTGGCTTTTGCAATTAAGATTTTCCACTTCGTAATACAGAGTGCCTTAGCATGTGAATGAGTTGTCTCTAGTATGCAGTGAGCTTATCTTTTCTGCTGTGAGAATATTATTTAGAAGCACTGAGTTACTTGCATGTTCTCTGGCTTTGGTGTTACCTTTAAACATGACACATTGTGTTCAGTTACGACTAAATATTTGTGAAGTAAAACCAAGCCTTAAGTATATTTCAGGGATACAAATCATTTGTACAGTATGGAGCACACGTGTGTTTGCTCTATTTCTAATTATCTTGATAAAACTGAAATAGATTTATTTATTTTTACTTTACTAATACTTACATGAGTATAAGCAACGTGTTTTGTGTATATATTTCAGTAAGCCTATCTAGTTTTTACATACTCAAATATTGTAAAATTTTTTTTGTTGTGGGGAAGAAGCTTTATTTAATACATAGCAGAAATTATATTCTGACTTCTTATGTGGTGTTAACTACTAAATACTATATGTAAAAAGGCAATGTGATTACAGGCAAGAGGGTAAGCCCAATTGTCGTATCCCAGTTTATTCCGGGGTTTGCATCTCACGATTTCTTTGGCTGAATGGTGTGCACAAGCACATGAATATATCTTTCAAGTTTTCATAATCTAGTGATATTTTGATATTAAAGGGCTTAATGCTTTTAGCTGTCTGAGCGGGCTTAATTTTTTTGAGCTATGTTTTTAGAGTAAATAATTCCTAATACATTTTGAGTAGCTTCGCCTCTGCAAAAGTTATATTGAAAGCCCTGCCCTAACTTATCAATATATCTCTACAATTCACTAATCTTTCCTCAGCTGAAGAGGAGAAAAACAGTCAAAGTAAGACAAAGCCTCATGCCAATGAGCTGAATGATGGGAAAGCCAAGCCTGTTCGTCATGCTTATGTTCGTAAGCCTTTCTTGTACTCCAAATACTTCAGTGATTCTGATGATGAACGAACTGTAGAACAACGCCGTCAGTCCATTGTAAGTGTGGATTTTGTTACTGCTCGCATTCTGGCTCCTTAAACCTTTCAGTGTAGAATTCCACTTCTTACTTGGCGGTGATTTGATTTGTGGGGGGAAGTCTTCCATTTCTTCTCGCTTTTTTTTTTTTTTTCTTTTCCCCCAGCCCCCTCACCCCTTTCTCCTTGTGTTACAACTTCCCCTCGCTCAGACTTCCACCAATACTGCATGATCTGCTCTCCAGCAAAGCACTCTGCTAGGTATAGTTCAAAGGCTTCTGGTGGTGAAAGCAATGTCACACTTTTTTTTCACAGTCTTTTGGTGTTGACAGGGGATTTACTGATTGCATACAGTGTCTTCACATAATCACAGCAATAGGTGGATTCTTTCTCAACTGAGTGATTTGATGGGGAGAGTAAGAACTGCTGCACCTATGAAAAAAAATGGTCTTCAGTGGAGTTAATGTATATAATGACAGTGTGGGTGGAAAAAGTGGCCCATATCTACCTGCAGCCTGCCTTCAGTGGTGTTTTGTGTAGTTCGGGCTTGTGTTGACTGCTGCAGGGTACTTCAGTACATCATCTCTTTACAAACGTAGTTCTTGCTGTCCATGAAATCAGTAGTTTGTAGTGTGTCTGCAGCCATTGAGAATAGCAAGAGAGGTTTAAGCCTGTTCACTGCGTTCTGTGGAAGAAGGACCAGCACACAGAAGAGGGAGCAGCAGTTCTTTTAGATCTTTGACTAAATATAATTTTTAATAGTATATACATTTTTATATATATATATTTTTTCTTTGAGAAGGTCTCATAGTCTCAGTCTGTGGTGTTAAGTGGCAAAGAAACTCTGAAACTCAAGTAGTTTCACTTCGCAGAAGTATTAGAGGATTCCATTAACTTTCATATAATGGTTTCTAAGGACTATTTATTTTTAGCCTGCCTCAAGCTACAGTGTTCTGTTTTCTGTGGGTTTTTGACATATGTTTGTAGCCAAAGAATACTCTTTGACCTAATGATAAATTATTTTCCTTGGTTTTTGTATCTCCAGGCCAAAGAAAAAGAAGAGAGACTCCTAAGACGACAAATTAACAGAGAGAGACTTGAAGAAAAACGTAAACAGAAGGCTGCAGAAAAAACAAAATCCCTAAAATCTGGAAATCAAAATGCTAAAGGTATGAGAAGTATAACATTAGCCCCCGTCGCCCTGCTCTTGCTCACTCGCTCTCTCTGGAAAAAACATTCAGCTTAAAATATTGGTAATAGGTCTCTAGTCATTTCCCTTAAAAACCTAACATTTAAACAGTGATGTAACAGAAAAATGTATAATGCAAATTACTAATACAAAATTCCATATATTCACTTTTTCATATATCCTGTCATATATCATTACATTGCTTAAAAAAAATGCAATGAATAACTATATAGACTAGTATTCTCTGCTACACATTAGTACTCTCTGTACTGCTTTCAGTCACATTTATAGCTGAAATGGTAATATAATGACATGCTTATGTATTTCACCATTTGTGTATTATTTTAGGAAAAAGTGGCTTGAACTTGGAAGAACCTTCATCAAGAGGTCTTGAGCCAAAAGCTACTGGTACCAGCATTAAGGATGTGCTTAAAGAACAGAAATTTTTAGAAAAAAAAGTAGCCTTGAGCAGAAAAAGAAAAAGAGATTCAAGGTATTCACGTGTTTGCTCAAAAAGAATTAAGTTTTTGAATATTCATTTCTGCAGATTGAAAAGGTTCTCTTCAACTTTGCAGTTGGCCTTACCCTTTTAATAGTTTGCTCTTAAAATATTAACATAATTTTGTTACTAATAAGCATGAAGTTCAGGCAGAAAATCAAATTACAGCTGCTAAAATATATTCTAGCTCAGACTGCAGTAGCAGCCTTTATGTGGCTTTTCACATGATGAATGGTAATAAAGGCATGAGAATAGAGAGCTTTTAGATGTTTGTGCCTCTAATACGTCAGTCAGCATGGCTTGGTCTTTAAATTGGTATTTTACATAGATATGTACATGTGTACATGTCTGTCCTCATATGGGCATATGTGGGACAAGGAGATCCCTTATCAGTTTTACAGTGACAACTGTAGTACTAATATTGTCGTACTAATATTCTCTGCTTTAAAGCACTGATGTCCAGAGGATATCTTTGAAGTTGGTACATGTAATTTTCCAAGAGAAGAAAGCTTGGACAAATTGTCTAGTCAAAAGTTTTGTGATCATGTTCTATTTCAGTATTTTTACTGTGCATTTCTCTCTCTCCTTCAGCTTCAAAAGCAGAGAGTTTACAAACTAATGTTAGTCTGATACCAATTTTTTTCTTTTTTTAATTGCCCAAATACCTGTTTCAGGCATGCTGAAGATGGCTGCAAAAAGAAATATGAGCCACCTGAAGAAGATTCTAAAGAAATACAGAAGACAAATGAGGTATGTCTCTCTCAAATACAAACCTTATGATCTTCCTTTTTAATTGTAATAGTACTTGTTCATATGTCCTTACCAAACTACATAAGATTGCATTAATTCTTATGAGTGAGTTTTTTCCTGCTAGTTCTTTCAGTTGCATTAGTGATCTGACAATGCTGGAGCAATGTTTTCTGAGTTACAGTAGCCACTAGAATATACATTCTATGTATTCAGTGCTGATGCATGTTGTAGTAGAACACAAGATCTAGTTTAAGCCTTATTCTGTGAAGTATGTTGGGTTTTTAAAAAGAATGCGTCTTACGCAAAGACTTGAGGAGCTTGATCTATTTAAACTTCTCACTGGGAGGTTAAAGGAAAACTGAACGTAGTCCAAACACTAGAGGCAGGAGATTTTTTTATGGTGAGAGTTTTTACCAACAACATAATTAACAAAAAAATAAAGTGATAGTTGGAAGTTCAAATGGAAGTCTAGATTTATCTTTTGTGGGTTTTGGCGTGTTGTTTGGTTTTGGGGTGGTGTGTTGTGGTTGTTAAACAGACAGCATAATGGCTGTTTAAAGTAACTTACAGAGTACTTGAAATTGTGATTGTCCATTTAAAAATCCATTTAAATCATTTTAGAAAAAAAAAAAATCACATTATAAAGAAAAGGTACTCAAGTTCAAACAGACTGCTTAAGGTTAACTTGTGCTTCTTTTCCCACAATAGCAGATAGTTGAAATGAAAATGGCAAGTTTCATTTTCTTATTGACTATATTTTGGGTGAATTTTTATTACAACATTAAGTGTGTTCTCTGGTCTACTGTTTTTATGGAGAGTTTGCCCTTAACAATTCTGTTCGTCAGGTAGTGAATAACTGGGTATCATTTGCTTATATATATAAAAACTTTCTTTTGTAGACTTGTGAAAAAAATTCTTCAAAGGAATTGAAGCATAATCATGGGAAAAGTGAAGTCTCTAAACAGCTTAGAAGACTTTCAGAATCGGTGCATTCAACTGAGGAAAGCAAGAGTGATTCTAAAGTAGAAAAAGAACATAAAAGAAAAACATCCACCTCCCTTCAGGCTGAAGGAGCCCAGCAAGACAGTGAAACAAGGGATCCAAAAAGACAACTGGATAGAGCAGAGGTCAATACTGAAGAACTACAGAAGCAGAAACCCATATTTAAAAATGAAAAACACCCCAAAAAAGATAGTGACACAGAAACTCAACATACGAGAAATGCTGCCAAAAAAGAAGCCAAGTCTTACAGAGATAAAAATGAAAGAACTGCTTCAGAAGATAGACTTTCTTTAAAGCACAAATATAAAGGAGACAGTATTCACAAATCAAGTGAAGATATTGAACTCCATCCTTTTGAGAGAAGTTTGAAAGGAGAGGATAGTGGTCAGAAACATAATCAACAAATAAAGGTTTCCTCAGATGACAAATCTGAAAGAAAAAGTAAACACCGAAGTGAACGGAAAATATCGGTAACAGGAAAAGATGGAAAAAATATTTCTGAATCAACCTCAAAAGCTGAAGAATTGCTTCGCAAGGAAAATAAAAAAGACAGACATCTCTCAATGGAAAAATCAAGAGCGGAATACAAGTCCAAAAGGTCCCTGAGTGATTCTAGGCCACAAAAGGATTCCTCAAGTGCCTCAAAGCAACTTGCTTCTGCATCACACAGAAGGAGCGAAAGCTACTCAGAAGATAAACATGAAATAGAATCAACTAACTCTGACTGTAATTTGAAACAAGAGGATGGTGTTCATAAAGATAGACGAAGATCTAAGAGCCTTGTAGAAGACAAGATTTTGTTAAAGTCCAAGTCAAAGAGTCATAGTAAACAATTCAAACCATCTGAAACAGAATTACAGGAAAACTTAACAAAACAAGAGACTGGTCAGAAACTAGACAAAGATAAGAGCATGGAAGAGAATGATTCAGATAAGCAGCACAAATCCAAGAATGAAGACAAAGTTTTTGAGGAGAGTGGTGCTGAGTTTGAGCTGGTAGGTGGCACACAATCAACTCAGGGATCGCAAAAAGACTTTAGTCACAGAGTTAAGTTACATTCTGGAGAAAGAGGATCTGTAAAAGAGAAATACAGAGGCGATAAAGATTTAAGCAATTCCAAACTAGAAAGAAGGTTCTCTGCTGAAGGTCACAAAAGCAGAAACTTGAAGCACAGCAACAAGGAAATAAAGAAAAAGGAAGAGAGTATCAAATTGGAAGATAAAGATAGTAAACAAATGGATAGTGGGCATGAAAAGGTATTGAGCATCACAGTGGCGATGGATAAAAAACAAAGTAAGAAGATATCCTGTGAAAATAGAAAAGGCAGTATATCAAACCAAGATTTACTTGGAGAAGAAAAGCAATCAGCTAGCACAACTGAAAGCAGCCATGCTCCAGCCCCTCAAAAATCAAGTATGAATAATGATGGCTTGCATTCTGGTCATGAGGAAGAGCTGATGAAACTTGATTTGAAAAAAACGAAAGTCCAGGAAGCATCTAACGCCGAAGGAAAAGACATTCAAAACTCACTCCAAGCCACAGATGCTGAGTATGCAGCAAAAGAAAAAATGTCTCTCTCCCTTTCAAATAAGGAATTAAAACACAGCTTGGCAGATCCTGAAGCTTGTGAATCTCAGTTTCTGCCTGGAGTTGAAAAAACTGTTAAACAAGAAGATATCCCTAATAAACAAGTTGGTGCCTTAGACACTTTGTCCAAACAAGCTTCCATGGATCAAGGACCCAATAAACAAGGGGCTTATAAAATGAGCGTTGTGTATGAAACAAGTGGTAGAATCTTACTGAATGTTCCCAGTAAGGATAAAGCTTCAGAAGACAGAAGAAGACCAAAGAATTTAAAAACTGTGATAAATTCTAATTCAGATGATGTTCCTTTAGCAATTAATTCTTCCAGAGAAGATGCTGCTGATGCAAAGTCCATGGATATGGATGTCTCGGATTGTACAGATTCCTTGGGTAGTACGCATAAAGAATGCCATAATTCAGATGGGACTTCTTTATTTGAAGATACATTCATTTTGAAGAATGATGCAGCACAAGTTCTGTGTATGGAACAAGAAGATACTGCAGTGCCGAGTTCTATTGTGAAAGACGATAGTGACACTGCCACTATGGCAAACAGTATAGAAGAAGTTAACAAGGTGCCCCAGCCTGATGAACAGGCAACGGAAGACAGTACAGCTGCGTTACCTAGTCAAGAAGATTATGATGAAGCAACAAAGTTGGAAAGCACTCAGGGAAGTGAGTTGAAAGTAAAAGAGGAAAACTTGATGACTGATGTAACTGAAGATTGTGGGGATGTAACAGCAAAAGAACTTCTAAAAAGACAAGAGAGAGACTTCTTGAATGCAGATCCTTCCACAAAGGGAGAAAGAAGCACAATGATGGATAATGTAGAAAAGAATGAGGTGCATGATATGGATGATATGATACAATCTTCCTCTGTGTTAGTGCCTGAAAGAGTTCCTGAGGAAACAGCCAAAAGCTCTATTATAGCCAGCAAGCAAGAAGGGAATGGTGTGATTGGCATGGAAGATAAAAACGAAAGCAATGCAGTAGGTACCAGTGCAGGAAGTAGTAAACTTAGTTTGTTGTACAGCAGTCTACAAACAACTCCAGCCACTGTGATAGGAACTAGCACAGAAAAGATCATTGAGAGCACTGTAATGGCCTCTAGTACAGGAGAAGAAAGAGCTGAGGGTGCATCACATTCTGAAAAAGACAGTGATGCTACAACCACTTGCTCAGAAGAAGAGAGCGAGGTGACGGTAATTTGCACAAGCATAGAAGCTGATGAAGGTTTCACAACAGGCATATGGGTAAAAAGTAGTGAGGGTGGCAGTTTTATCACAGGGGCAGATATTGGTGAGTGTACTGTTGCAGCAGCTGAAGAAGGTGGTGGCAGCATTGTCACTGAAGGATTAGCAGAAAGTGAGAGTTTCCTAACAAGCACAGAAGGAGAAGAAAATGGTGACTGTACCATGGTTGATGCAGAAGAAAGCAGTAAGGATTCAGTCAATGCAAGTGGAGTAGAAATTGAAGACAGTGTGAACAGTGCTGGGGCAGAAGAAAAAGATGATGCTGTGACTAGTGCAGGCTCTGAAGAAAAGCGAAAGACCTCAACTTGTGTAGATACAGGCAAATTTGAAAGTTCTGTATCCTGCTTAGGTGAAGTGGAGAGCGATGGTGCTGTAACTAGTGCAGGGACAGAAACAGGTGAAGGGTCGACAAGTGGTGACAGTTCAGGTGAATTTAGGGGCAGTGTGAGAGCTGGCCAAGTAAAAGAACATGAAGGTACTGTGACTTGCACAGGTGCAGAAGAAAGAGGTCATAACTTCATCATCTGCTCAGTGACTGGTACAGATGCCCAAGGAGAAAGCACTGTAACTGGTGCGTGTATTGCAATGATCACAAACAACAGTGCCACAACTGGAACTAGCGGTGACAAATCTGAGGATACTGTAAATGGTGAAAGTGCAGTGACCAGCACAGGCATAACTCCAGAAGATGATGCTGAAATTTCAGTAGTCTGCACAGGGCTAGAAGACAGCAATGAGGGGTTTGCAGTTTGTTTAGAAGCTGAAAAATGTGGAAGTCTAATGGACAGTACAAGGGCAAAGGAAGAAGCCAATATCACTACAGTCAGTGTAGGTCCTTGTGATGATGAAGGGTTTGTGACTAGCACAGGCTCAAAAGAAGAGGATGAAGAAGGTGAGGGCATTGTGACCAGTACAGGAAGAGGAAATGAAGAAAATGAGCATGCTTCTACTTGTACAGGAATGGAAAGTGAAAATGCAGTGATCTGTATAGGCGCAGAAGAAGGTGAAAGTTCCATTATCTGCATAGTTGCTGAACAAATGGAAGCTGAGTCAGGAGT
Source organism: Egretta garzetta (assembly GCF_000687185.1). NCBI lineage: Eukaryota > Metazoa > Chordata > Aves > Pelecaniformes > Ardeidae > Egretta > Egretta garzetta. The sequence goes on along the minus strand of NW_009258615.1, from coordinate 1,058,689 downwards.
GGCTGGCACAGATATAAATAAGCTTACTGTTGACAGCATGACGAGTGCAGAGAAAGAAGCTAATTGTGGCACAAACTGCAAAAATGCCAAAGGGGTTGTTGAAAGCAGCGTAACCAGTGCAAGTGCTGCAGATGAGGGTGCCTCGACTGCACATATAGGAAAGCATGAAGGTGCCTTGATTCCTTTAGATGCCGAGGAATGCGAGGGTCCCATGACTAGTGCTATGGCAGTGCAAGATAAGAGTCAGTCTGGCGCTGAAGACGAACATGAGAATGCCATGACTTCCTTTGGCAGCAGAGAACTTGATGCCTCTATAAGTAGCGCAGTTCCAACAGAAGATAAGAATTCTCTTATTCCT
>NW_009258615.1:1034354-1058171 GCF_000687185.1 Egretta garzetta | reverse complement strand
CCTGCTGTCAGAGAAGAAAAAGTAAAAGGTGATATCATCTCTACCAGTACAGTGGAAGAAAGTGATGCTCCCTTACATTCAGCCATGGATGCTGAGGAAGGTCCACTTGCTATTGCAAGAGCAAATGAAAGTGGGGAAAGCTCAATGATCTTAACAGACCCTGAAGATACAGAGGTGCCTATGCCCAGTACAGCTACAGAGTTTAAAGAGTGTGCACATGCTTTTAGCAGTAAACAGGAGAAAGATGAGTGCACTATGATTTCCACCAGTATTGTGGAAGAATTTGAGGCTCCTATGTCAAGTGCAGCTATTGAATATGATGGTCAGCTCCCCTCTGTGAAAACAGAAGAAATAAATGAGAACGCTATGGTTTCTATAGATATGGAAATATATGAGGTGCCCATGCCCAGTGAATCCAGTGCTGGAGGAGATGATAACGATGATGATGAAAGTCACCCAACGGCTAGCGGTAAGGAGGAAAAAGATGAGTGTGCTATGATTTCTACAAGTGTTGTGGAAGAACAAGTAATCCTAATGTCCGGTGAAGTCACAGAAGAGGCGATTCAACATGTGTCAGACACAGAGTCAAAAAATGAAACGGTAATGATCTCTACAAGTACAACAGAATGTTTTGAAGCTCCTGTGTCTAGTGTAGCTGTGCAAGATGAAAACAAACTCAGCGCTTCAGAAACAGAGGGAAGATACGAAGCTGCTATGATCACTACAAGCATGACAGAAGAATGTGAGATAGTCCTGATCAGTGCAGCACCACAAGCTGAAAGTCAGCTCATTGTAGCAGAAGGAGACGAAGGTGCCATTCTCTCTCCAAACACATCAGAGGAATGTAAGATTGTGGAGACCACTGCAACTGTTGATGAACAGTTTGGACTAGCTGCTTTCAATGCAGATGCAAAAAGCAAAGGCTCTGTGATTTTTGTGGGAGAATGTGGAGCTCCTGTGCTGAGGGTTGCCACCAACAGTGAAGATCAACACGCTGCTTCAAGTCTAGGAGATAAAGAGGAGGGGGCAGTGATCACTCTGAGCACAATGGAGGAATGCGATAGTCTCTTCACCTTTACAGTCATAGAAGAAAGTCAACTTGCTGCTGAAAGTACAGAAGTAAAAGACAAAAGTGAGGAAATCTTTAATACTGCTAACCAGATTGAATGCATCCTATCAACTACAGCCCCGGAAAAAAGCAGTAATTCTTTGCTTGTCATTGGTAGAGAGAACGACACCCATGAGAGTGGTGTGAGTGTAGAATCAGCAGCATCTCAGACCACAGTAGACAGTGAAATTGCAGAAACCGATGAAAACTCAGTGAACCTCATGAGCGTAGATGAAGCCCTTTGCGTGGAGATTAGTACAGAGACTGCTGTGAGTCCAAGTCCTTCCTCAGAGGCAAGTGAGGATGATGAGCAAGCTGAAGATGTTTTACATGAGGATGTTACATCAGAACTCTCTTGTGTGATTTCAGAAGCAGCAGTAGAGAGTGAAGCTCTAACAAATGTAAACTATAAATTCAACTCAAACTTGCTTTTAGAAAGTGACTTTTCTGAAATCAAGCCTCCCCTGCCTAGGGCAGGAGCTCTTTCCTTAGTTTCTGCAAACGACATGACTGTAAATACCAACCATGGTGAAGTGACAATAGAAGCAGAATTAGGGGAAAAAAGTGACTTCCCTGTGTTGCATGTAGAAGAGCTATACGACAGTGATGACAAGACGAACTTGGTCAAAATAAATGAGACTGAAATTGAAGTTACTTTTCAGAAAAGTAACACAACCTTTAATTCAGGTGAGGATTTCTTACTTTCTTTTTTTTTAACTCTTGAGTTTATAAGCTGTCATAAATAGATGCATTTTACCATGATTAGTTATTTCTAGCTTAAACTATTAAAATATCCCAAATTTCTTTGTTGGTTGCAAAATAACTATTAATGATATATTTAAGAATTGATGATAACTATTTAAGTAAGCATGTGTATAGGAGTGACTGAACACAATTATCTGAGGTATGTTGGACAATAATTAGAATGCAAAAAAGTTCTTAAAATACGTTGACTTAAAACTGTGAGCTAATATATGAAGCAGTTTGCAAGGGGTGATTATTGTGGAACTACAGATGGGTTTTGTTATTAATGTGTGTCATGGTTTAACCCCAGGCAGCAACTGAGCACCACCCAGACGCTCGCTCACTCCCCCCACAGTGGGATGGGGGAGAGAATCAGAAGAGTAAAAGTGAGAAAACTCATGGGTTGAGATAAAGACAGTTTAATAGGGAAAGCAAGGGCCGCACATGCAAGCAGAGCAAACCAAGGGATTCATTCACTCCTTCCCATGGGCAGGCAGGTGCTCAGCCATCCCCAGAAAAGCAGGGCTCCATCACTCATAATGGTGACTTGGGAAGACAAATGGCATCACTCTGAATGTCCCCCACTTCCTTCTTCTTCCCCCAGTTTCTATACTGAGCACGACGTCCTATGGTCTGGAATAGCCCTTGGGCCAGTTGGGGTCAGCTGTCCTGGCTGTGCCCCCTCCCAGCTTCTTGTGCCCCTGGCAGAGCAGGGGAAGCTGAAAAGTCCTTGACTGGTGTAAGCACTGCTGAGCAACAACTAAAACATCAGGGTGTTATCAATGTTCTTCTGAGTACTAAATCCAAAACACAGCACTATACCAGCTACTAGGAAGAAAATTAACTCTGTCCCAGCTGAAACCAGGACAACATGTTTTGAAATTAAAAAATGCTTTTATAGGAAAGAGGATGCATTTCGTTTAGACGTATGTTCAACATGTTAAAAAGGTAACTTCTTAGTAATTTTGAAGGTTAAGAGTGGCCATCCTTAATCATAACTGCAGATTTCCTCTGTATAGTTATTTAACGGTCGTATTCAGATTCACTCTCTTATGCTGAATTTTGGGTTGCGAATACACTTTAAATGGTCCTCCTTTGCATTATAGAGGAATCAGACAGTCATCCTAAATAAATGAGTATTTTAAGTGAGCAATGATGATAGGTGTCAATTTTAAATAGAAAACTTAAGTTATTATAATATATGACATTAAGGAAATAATATTTTATTTCCAGATCCATTTTTCTGGAAGCTAACATTTGAAATAAATTTGCATGGTTGCTAGTTCCTGAAATACAGTGTAATGAACATCCTGCTATTTTCAGCCTGTCTCCTCGTTGACCCTCCAGAGTAGTTGAAGCACCAAGTTTATGAAAATTACTAAATTCTGTAGGTGCCATAACAAAGTCAAGATTATGACTTCATTATAAATTTTGAAGAAATTAAACTGTAGAAAAATAGGGAAATCCTGCTTATCTTTATACCAAATCGCTGAATGATGCTGATCAAGTACTACTTTTAAAACCTTTTCCTTCTTATGACTGTCTTTGCTATTATTTCAAAAAACATTTTGTAATGTGAGTTTAGGTCCAGTTCCCCAAAGGTTAGTTTTATTCTCTGGTTTTATTGATATTTTGGGTGAGAAAGCTCGCTCTGTGGATTTGGGGATCTTAGGAATTTGTCAAGGAAAGATACTGATCTACTAAACTTGAAAAATGTTATTCAGTATTTATACAAGAGACAAACATGAGCCATGAAAATGTAAACTGCCACACTAAGGTATTGCTGTCTTGGTGCTTTGTTCAGTCCTTGTTGTCCATTGATGTAGCCTCTGTAAGTACCAGTGGTAATAGTAGTCTTATTCTGTGGACCGCAACCAGAATTTAATCACTTCACATGCATCATTGATAAATTACCATGTTATAACTATTTGTTTAGGAAAACCTGTATAAACAGGCTTCTGAGATGGGTGTCAGAAAAAAAGGCTGTACAAGTCATATGAAGATGCTGTCTGCATGGCCTGTTGTTCAGATGTTATAAGCATTCCCGTTTAGGAAAACCTGTATAAACAGGCTTCTGAGATAGGTGTCCAAAAAGGCCGTACAAGTCATATGAAGATGCTGTCTGCGTGGCCTGTTGTTCAGATGTTATAAGCATTCCCAGGGGGAATGAAATGGGTGGGGTTTTAAGATTTTCTGAAATTACATTGACAGTGACAGGAGCTACTGAGTTTTCAGTCTTTATGGAAATTGGATAATTTCAGTGGTTGTGGTTCTAGAGTTTACGGATTTAGATCTAATTGTCACTTAAATATTATCCTTAGTATTAACTCTTAGCTCTGCATTCATTAATACAGGGGTAATTTGATGTTTGGAATTCGGTCTACAAATCCGTTGGTGTGTGTTGGTTTTTTTTAAAGGAAAAGCAAGCAAAGAAGCCAAAGTCAGAATTCATAAATAAGCTGCGGTAAATCCTGATAGCCCATATTTTCCAATCCTTTTGTATTTAAGGAAGAAAACAGAAGTACTTGTGTTCTTGCAGAGCTGGGGGTTTTTTTGAGCTGCTTTGCTGCAGACAGACTCGCTATTGTTTTCATTGCCTACAGGAAAGGATTAAATTGATGTGTTGTGTTCATGAGGTAGTACTGAGAAATAGCATCCTACTGTAGCATGAGATAAATACGGTATAACGTAATCTAATAATTTTAACATATTTGTATTTCATTAGGCAATAATGCAGCTTTACCAAAGTTGGCAGAAGAACTAGAATTTGAAAGTAACTTGAGAACTGACGAGGTATTTATGTTATTTTGAAAATTTTTACTATACTGTTTCTTGTGTAATTATAATCTTGTTAGGGTTTCCTACTATACCTTTTGATTTTTGTGCAGCAAAAATGCTATTGAAACTCCAAAACTTTTGAAGGGTCACTTTTCAGATTACTCGGCTGTACTTCTCTAAGCAGCTGGGCATTTAAATTGTGGGCTGTCCATGTTATACTGTGGTAGAACCAGTTCCTTCCCTCAGCCATGCTCCTGCTGTGACCGTGACATCTGAGTTCACTTTTTTCAGAACTGGTCATCCTGTATGCATGTTGCTTGTGACGGTACTTGTAAAATAGTCATACATGCCTTAGCTCTTACAGTTGGCAATTGTTAGTTTAGTGCTTTGAAATACTAAATATATTCACTTTGTTCTATCACTTCCTTGCCAGTCTTCAGACTTGCCCATTATCTATGTGTTTGAGGAACACTTGCTGCTGGTCTGTAGTGTGATAACAACAGCCCATTATCTGCTGTAACAGAAGAGTAGGTCTTCCAGGGTATTGGGGCTTATGGTCACCTATAGTTTGTGTAAGACCAAGGTTGAGCCTCTCTGTCTGTGTGCTGTGATCCGTACTAGCCAGGATTTCAGATGGGTTAATTCTTCATTCAGATGCAAGACTGGATCCATGTATTCATATCTTGCCAAACTCTGATAATAAGCATTTTGAGGGAGAATATGGTTCAGAGACTCCGAAGCATCTGTGAAAGGGTGGATCTGCACAGGGCTACTGGCTGCAGCTCTGAGGCAGACCAGCTGAGTATTTTTGAACCATGGTTTTGATGCCTGGGATGCACTTCAGGAAAATCCAAGTCAACTTCAGTCTGGTGGGATCTGCTGAGTTGAGTTGAGTTCCACCTGCAAACAGCTGTACTCTTCGCCAGCATAAGATGGTCCTAGAGTCAGTATAGCCATGTTCACATGGCACTGCATCTGAGTTTACATCATCCAGATTTGACTTAAGGGTATATGGAGCTAAGTGTGCTTATCTATGTGTCATTAACATATAGCTGATCTGCAACTTGAATTAAAAAATAAACAAACACCCCAAAACATGTGAGTTAGAGTTCACTGTGCCTTGCCCTACATTGCAGATACGTATTTTCCTGTATATGTCAGCGTTTCTAGAATATTGATTATACTTGGAACTTGGAGTAGGTGTTGCACCTTGGCTTCCAGAGATTTCTCTTGAGATCTCCTTTTTTTAAAGTAGCCTCTGGTCCCAGTGTTAACTCTAAGGTCGAGGTTAGTCACTGTAGTGTTCAACAGTAATATGACTTGGCTCTGCTGGTGTTCTTTATTAATGTTTGTACTGCTGTCTTAGAAAGCTTTTAAAGACTTTTATAGATCATGATAAGGCAATGTTCATCATGACATGAGCAAGTGAGACATACTTGTTCTGGGTGTCTGCAATATTTTTGTTTCTTTTGATTTTGTGTTTAGTCACAGCAGCCTGAAAGTCCAAGAAAGGAAGAGAGAGATGTGGATCTTCATACTGAAGAGTTTCAAAAAGGTGATTTTTAGACTTATAGCAACTTAACTTTTCATACTGATTTGACTATTAGTTATGATGGGAGGGTTGTAGATTTGATATGTACTATGTGTACAGGGATTGAAGCAAAGTCTAAAGTGATCTTCTTGAAATGTTTCTAGGACCTCATGTGGCTTTGCATTTGGTTTGTGGGAAAGAAGGAGCATCAGCCTTTTCTTCCAGTATGATATGAAAGAAAGGTGGAAGGCATTTAGGTTTTTAAATAAGTAGACTGATAACATTCTATTTAAAAACAATAAATACATGCTCAGGAAAGATACAGAAACTTCCCCAAAGAATGGCTTTCTTAGTTATAAACTTAGAACATTTTAGGGTGTAGTGACAGACCCTGTGAGGATATGACAAGAGTAAGTACTATATGACTTAAGTCACAGAGACTTTACAGAAAGATTTTTTTTTTTCTTCTTTTCTTTCTTACTCTCCAGATTAAAATATTTCTGGCCATCCACTGAAATTTGAAGAGCATTTATATGAGTAGGTAATCACTTAGCTAGAAATTTCAATTAGTCAGCTTGGATCTGTGCACAGTAATTCCTTTTCCATGTATTAAATTAATCTTCAATAGGACAAAAAAAATCCCTGTTTCCCAAACCCACATTATTTTAAAATGTGTTGCAATTGTTTGGCTTTCCTCTTAAAGCAGAAACAAACCCCTACTTTGTTTCCATCATGATGGATTTTGTGCTCCAGATGCATTACAAAGATGTTTACAACACTACCAGATGAGAGTTAATCCTCATTAATGGAGTAACAAGCAAAACTAAAGTGAATTCCAAGAGGTACCAGCGATACTGCTGCATATAGTGTCCAAAGAGGTTAAAGATGGGTTTCTTCTTGTAGAAAGTTGCAGCTGAAAGCCTAAACACTATGAAAGGACACACTGTTAAGCTCACTTCTGAGCTTTTAGACATGCATACCAAAATAACTATTTACCGCGTGGACAACAAAAAATAGGAGTAAGGTGAGATAGGAACATCGGTATAAAACTTTGGTTTCCTTTTTATTCTTGGGGTAGGGCAAATTCACATACCTGGTTTAATGGTGGTCTGTATTCATGTAAGTGATGAGCCGTGCTCTGCTCACAAGAAAGAAAATGTAAACCCTGAGAATGGGTTAGAATATAGTCTTCAGAATAGCAGAATCAAAACTTGAACCAGTTTTTATGTACTGCGAGGTTTCTTTTGAAGTGCCTGAAAAACTGTGATATTTCACATCACTCAGTCACCCAGACAGACAGTACTTAAATTTTAAAATGTGCAGATTGAGCTAGCTGTGATTATCTTGTTCCATATAAAATGTTTAACAAAAATCCATTTGTTGTGTAAATCATGTTGGATATGACATGCACTGAAGAATAATGCTTTGTAGCTCTCGGTAGAGTTTTTTCTTTTTCTCCTCCACCACGCTATAATCTCTCTTTATGTATATATACATGCATATATACATATAGCTCAACGTACGTAAAAGGAAGTTGTTTAAAAGACAAATGTGTGTCCTGTCATGAGTATGAACAGCAGACACAGTAGTTTAGTTGTCCAAGATTCCTTGGAATGTAAACAAATCATTGCTGTTTGAGTGGGAAGGATCTAGCTCTTCATTTGACACTGCTTTAAAAATTGAAAGATGTTATGCAACTAAACAGTGTAGCTGTGGAAGAATTGTTGATCAAGCATGTAGATTTAAGAAATGACCTACAAATTATATAAAACTGTAGAATAGTGGTTTTTTGCATCATAGGTTTGTTCTTACTGTAGCTGAAAGGAAAACTGCTTGGAATGTTTTAGCAGCTTTGCAGCTTTTTTTTTTTTTTAATTCAGTGCCTTTATGAATCAGAATTTAAGGGGTTTGTGGAATGCTCAATGGAGCAGCTTCTTTATGATTCTCTTTATGTATCTGTATGAAATGTCTTTGAAAGTTACGGAGTTTTCTTTCAAAAGTGCAGAACACTCATCAGCTCCCATATTTACAATTATCTTCTACATTTTTGTGATATAGAAGGCTAAAGTTCTACTTTATCACAGTTAAAGTACGGTAGAGTTTAGCAATTGGACAATTGCCTTATGTGCACTGTATCGGCTACAGGTCTTCCTGGTACAATTATGCAGACTTTAGTTCTCTGGAAGCATAATGTTACAGCATAGTTTTCATCATGTTTTACTTCATCCCGTGATCCAGCATCTAGGGTTGCAATGGATAAAATTCTGATTCATTCAAATGCTAAAACTGTATTTGGAATGTCTAAGCTACCATATATTTCCAAGATGACAGCCCTGTGGTTGCCTGTATTTCAGCCATAAAATGATTCTCAGTTATTCTGTGCTTTAGAAATCCATATTCTTTATTTTTATTTTTTGTTCAAATACTATTAAAGAGAAGATTGGATGCCTCTTATTTCCAACACTGAAAGTAAGTTTTGTATAGTTTCAGGTACCCTCAATCTTTTCAGAGATGTGAAGTAGAGGATACTATGAAACTTTGTTCTTGCTTAGCTTTTCTGATTATTTTTATTATTATTTTTAATAGATGTGCGGCAGAGGACTATTGCTTTAGAAAAAGAAACTTTTCATGTAAGTTCTTGGCTTTTTAAATTTACTCTCTTAAGTCTGTGCTACTTTTCTTTCTTACTTGCGTTTACTTATACTTACATTAAATATTCTCTAAAAGAAAATATTATTTTTGTATATTCAGAGCTCATGTATATTGTGACTGCACAGCTATGTAGGTTGATGCCTAATTATCTTTCAAATTTGCCAGTAAATACATTTTCCAGTATTGATGTTCCATAGTCTATAACTATTTCAAGACTGTTATTAACTGGCAGAAAAGGGAAGCTTGATTGTCCTTCTTGAGAATAGAGGACAAAACCAGGGATTATTCTGGGGGGTTTTGATCAGGACTGGAAGCCTGTTATTTTGATGCAGTCTACTGTGATTTCACAAAAACTTGGAGCTTATAAGTATAAAAGGGATGACTGGGAAAGTTGCAAAAGTAAAGTGTTTCTTATGGAGCAGAAGCAAGGCATTTAACACAGGTAGCAAGCTAAAAATGCGTTTGTGGTTTCTTAAACTTGAGTAGTAAAGTTATTTATTGCTATATTGTAATGCTGGTTGGCCACATTTCTTGTGCTAGTGAGCTACTACTTCTGTTTCTGCATGTAGGAGAGTGTCCTTTTAAATCCAAAAATACTCTGTGTGAATTGCCTTGATAAACTGTCTTTAAAGCACATAGTAGCATGCTTAATTAAAACTGAGACTTTTTTCATTAAAAATACCAATTAGAAATTCTGAAAATGCTACAAGTCAGAAGTTGTTTCATGGTGCTATTCTATAGTAGTAATATTACTTGAGCTCTAGGAATGCATTGCTTTTGTAATACTGCTACTTTCCATTTTAATGCATGTTGTACTTGAAAGTAGCAAGTAGGAAAAACTTTCTCCCTTCTAAGTTTATAAACTTTATTGGAAAAAAGAAGGTAAGGAGTTGTCTGTGTGTTATGTGTAGGTGGAAAACTTGGATACCCAGATAACTGAAGAACATAGATCTAGAGGAATACAATGTAAATCTTCAGGAACAATGGATAAAGAAAAATGTAAGTGATACAGGACTACAAGAATTTGTGTAGAGCTTTTCTGCTGCAAAACAAAGGTCTACTTTGATTAGGTCATAAAATGGTATTTTGAAGGAAAGAATGGAATATGGGGAATTCCAAACTCCAAAGCAATTGTTCTTCCCCAAACAACTTCCAATATGACACTTAATATATTTGATAAAAATATGGTAACAAATTCAATACTGCATGGAAGTACTATAGTAGCTTTTTGGATTGCAAGTGAACAAATTTTTTTGTTTAGTCTTTAAAATAATTGCTAATTTTATCCTTTTTAAATAAAACACAGCTGAGGAAAGCTGATCATTAAAGGAAAATCTAGCCATTCAGTAGACTTTGTGAGGCTGGATGCTTCCTTCTGTTAGATTGGAAGGAATTGAGTTTCAGTGTAACCTTTTATCTGTCTAGAAGCAAGTGAGAAGGAAGTCAGTCCATTGAATGGCATAAATATTTCTAACTTAGATAAAGTTAACTTAGAAATAAGTTAGACATTTTGTTGACATAATTATGAGACTATGTAATATTTTTTTCAAGTTCTGCCCTCAGCTGTTTTTGTCCTCTCAGCATCAGAACAATTAAAAAAAAAAAGGGGGGATAATTAATAATGTAACTTTTATAAAACAGTTTTTATTCTGCTTCTAATAATTTTCGTTTGCTGAAGTGAGTAATTAGAAGCCATGCTGTATTCATTAGAGTGTCCCACATAGCATTAACTACTTTCTCTGTCTCTGGGTGGGTTGAAGTTAGGGTTGATGTTTTATTTTTTTGATGTGGTATCTGTCAAATTTCAATTTTGAGCTTATCTTTAAAAACTAACAAATAAACAAAAACCCATCTCCATAACATAAAAGAAACACATAATTCTTTTTTGTAATTGTTTTGTCATTCCTTTTCGAAGGGGGGTTAGCATAACTTTCTGTTCATATTTTTGTAAATAAGATGCTGCTTGTCAGTATCTTTTGAATCTCATTAATGATGAGCTGATATAAAAGTGGCATCAAAAGCTGACAAATGCAGAAGGCACTTTTATAACACTTGAACGGTTGTTTGTTTTTGCAGGCAATCAGCTGATTGCTCAGGATGTGAGAAAAGATGATGAACAAAGTCAGTGTTCCAAAGTGAAACCTGATAACATCGAGGTATTTTCAAGAACTTTTTTTTTTTAATGTTCTGCAATTGTAATGTAAATAAGATGGAAGTCTTAAGTTTTTATTTCTATAGCAGTCTATTTTGGGAGGTATTTTCATTACTAACTGTAAATTACTTTTGCGTTGTCTTGAATATAAAATAACTGACTATAGAATGATATTCACTTTTCAAGGGGGAGACAATTTAAAAATAAAAAAAGCCTGGGGTCTGTGTTGTGCTCAGCGCCTGAATACCTTTAAGGTGTGGTGGACCGATTTGCACAATAGTTAGGAGCTTGGGATCACACAGAGCATTGCTGGATCCCAGCTTTCCAGCCAGTTCAGCATCCTCATGGTCATACCAATCTGAGATCTGCAAGAGGGTATCGGACTTTACCTGAGTTCTGGGTTTGCGCTGATCCCTTGTAAGTCAAAACAGGAATTGGGGACAAAACAGATGTTCCTTTTAAGAGTACATGCAGAATAGTTGGGACTATCTCACCCATTGATTTTGATGAAGCTTCTCAGCATCAAAGTTTTTAAGAGACATAACAAAATCTTGATGAATAACACAACTACTCATGTATTGGTGTGTGGGGTTTTTTTAAGTATAAGTAACTGACAATTATCTTTAATTTGTAGTAAGATTCTCTTTTCTTTGTTGTTTCAAAATAATGTAGGAAGTTATTTCAGGTGATACAGCAGAAATGTCCAAAGAAATTGATGTAAAGCATACACCTCCTAAAAGTACTATGGAAGAAAAAGGTAATGAAACTGCCCATTCTGGGCAATTTTCTGAACCCATACTGAATGCTAATTTCTTTTCATTTGAATGATTCTGAGAGAAATTAGGAACTTGATCCCAGCAACATTGATCCCAGCAAATACTTGCATATATTCTCTAGTTGCTGTCTGTTCTGTTACTGCTATCAAATAATGCATTAATCCTAGTTCCTTTAATGGTTAGAGCAGATTTGATGTTTCTGCTGTGCTATCACCCATCTACTCCATTATTGCTTCTGTATGTACCTTGGGTAGGAAAGCTAATTGCAAATAAACAGGTGGATAGGGAAATAGCATGACTGGAGTATGTCACAAGAAGAACTTCTCCTAACTGTCACCACAAATAAGAGGTGTCCTTCTGTGGGGACAGGGAAAAAAAAAAAAAAACCACCACCATGGGATATTCACCATCAAAATAATTTCTGTTTGTTTCTGTAGAGAAACCAACCAGTGTGCAAGTTGCACTGTCATAGTTGACTTATTAATTGTACTAAAATAAATAATAAAAGATAGTGTGTCCACAGTGTTAGTATTGGCTTTGCCATAACTTCAGTCTTTGTATGAACAGCATATCTTCCCTAATGTTAGTTTGATCTATTAGTAGTTTTGCCTTCCCAGTGAGCATGTTGACAAGTCTGAAACTGTTCTGCAATGCGCTTGTATCCTCAGCTTCCTGTTTCATGGAATGAGGGAGAAAACTGAATAGTGGCTTGTATTTATCTTACCATTTTACCGTGGATCACACTCCTGAGCTTTTGTTTTTACCTTAAATTAGAAGACCTGTCTCGTGTAGCAGTCTAGCAGACCAATATATTGTTGCTATGAGGCAAATTAAGTGTTAATTTCTGAGGAGTGTTTTTAGGGAATTTTGGACTACAGAATGAAATAATGCTTTTAGTGCAGAGGTTGTGGCTTGTACCTTTTTCTTTGTCTAATAAACCAAAGGTGTACAGTTTCTCTCTTCTTGGTTTTTTGTATGTGTGAAGATGAATTTACCATCGAACAGGAAACATCTGAAAAAGAAAAGCACGGTCTAGAATCAAATGAAAATTCTCCAGAGGTGAGTGGTCTTGTTCATGTTAACTAACTGAGATAGTGAGATTCACACTGAAAATAAGTACTCTGTCTTTGTATTTTGTTGACAGCAATATTAAAGCTTTGACTTCAACACAGAAATAGCTGTGAAAATCTATGTTTGGTACTGTAAAGTACCAAAGACTCACGTAGTGTCACGAAGTATAAACTCACAGACCGTAAGACATCAGTGGCTGATTATTGAAGAAGTAACTCCCTTCCTACATTTAATAGTACTTATAAATTGTATAGAAAGCAATTCTATAGAGTTGTATAGAAATTGTGTTTTCAGAAAACCTTGTAATTGAGATGTGGACAGTTTAGTCACTAACAGATATGACTTGGCTTTACAAAAATATTATCACTCAACAATTTTAACACTCTGTGTTATCTCTTGGGCATATACTTGTGTGATATTCTACAGTGGTGGTTGTAAACAAATTCTGAACCCTAGAGATTAAAATTGTTGCTGGCCCCTAGAAATGGACACAGTTCTCATAAAGATGTTGGGTTTTGTCATATGTGGTTTTTTGCCTCTAGTCTGGAAGTGGAAGCAAATTTAAAGAATAAATTGTTACATTTGTTCACTCAAGTCTTGAGTCACTAAGATCCATTGCAGGGGGCAGACATCGCTAGACTTTAGTAAATGCTGAATGAGGCACTTAACCCTCTTTCCTTGTAAATAGGAAAAAGTCTGGTTTGGGGGATTTTGTGGTCCAAGATTGGGGATCTTTTCAGATGTTCAGATCGCAACATAGTTGTTACTTAAAGTTGTCTTTCGAAGCTTAAACTTCAAAGTAAGGGGCCTTTTTTACTAAAGGCCCTGTTTATACAGAAAATGTCAGCACTCTGTGTATTGGGATAACTAGGATATTGACTGTTTAATAGCACTTGATCAACTGTTCGAAGGTGTAGCCTGTGCTATTATGGCATTGGGAAAAGGGGCTCACAAGATGTCTGGAGTTCTCGTAAGACTGAAAAGGTGTGGTGGGATATGTAGCCAGCAGCATTTGCGAGGCCAAGTGATAGAGTTGTTGGGGGAAGCGGGCAGAAGGCACTGTGTTCTCAGGCATGCTTTGTGCCTGGGGCCAGCCACAGAGAATTTTGCGTAATTGGGAGTTGTCTTGTTTCTTTTCAGCTGTATCAATGGATTTCATAACAGGCGGTGTCTTTTCCGATGAAACCTGCCTCATCTGTATTTTTAAACTGACTAGCAACTACTTCTGCCTCTATCACATCATGAAGTTAGCAGCAATCTTTCTATTATGTTGCTCAAATGCTAAATGTCAATTACAGTAACTAAAAATATTTTTGTCCTTTACTTTTAATAGGAAAATCAGCCTGTAATGGTGAAACGGAAAAGGGGAAGGCCTCGTAAATACCCTCTTGAAGCTGTACAGCCTGGTGGTAAGTACTTCATAGTACCTGTGTGGAAAAACAAGGAAAATAGTGACATTCAAGTTCTGAATTCATATTTCTTCCCTCAGGTGGGGAGTCAAAAGCTGATATGAGCACTGGGAATGTAAGTGCCTTTATTTTGTTTGGGTGCATTTAAAAACAGTAATTCAAGAGCCATTTATCTGTTTAACAGTTAACGGTACTTCAGAAACGTCTTATGGAAAGCTTGATAATTGAGTTCAGCCTAAGCAAACAAAAACTATTAATAATATCTCCTACTATAACTGAAATTTTTAAGCAAAATATACTATTAAGTTGGAACACAGCAAATAACCTAACAGGATGGAACTTAGTACAACATACTTAATACAAATCTAAGTGTTACACTGGCTAGCAATATACTTGTACGCAGGGTGAAATTCTGATTGTGTGGATACATCTTTTAATTTGTGCTGAGAGTAATTTTGGCCTGAAGATCAAGGGTGACTTCATTTTGAAAACTTCAGGGTTGTTTTTTTTTTTACAACTGAACCTATCATAATAATAGTTCATAGTAACTCTTAATATCTATAAAATAAAATGTTGTGTAATGCAGTTGTATTATCTACATTACAATGTGTACAGTTCATTCAAAAGATAGAGACATGCTGGTTGATAACTTAAAAGCTCATGAAACATACCTCTGTCTTTTAAAGCTCAGCAGTATCTTAATTTCTTAACACCCGTGAAGTACATTCACTGCTAAGAAATTATTATGGTGGGAGCGTTTCTGCACTACAGCTGGATTACAGTACAGGGTAGTAATGGATCAGGCATATTTGTGGTATGCAACTAGTTGGATTTATTCTGGTGGAAGGCTCCTTCCTGTATGTCAGCATCAACGTTACTGCATAGAAAAGAGGTGATTTTAAAAACAAAGTTGTATTGAAACTCATTTTTCTTCTGCCTGCTTGCCTGGTGAGGTGCCAGCTGGCATGAGTGTCAGAAGTCTTGGGTACTTACCTAGCCTATAGATAGCAGGAGTTCTTGTCCCTGCTTGTTGTGTCCCCGCAGCATTTCAGGCAGCCCTCTGAGACCTGTCCCTTGTACAGGTCTGGTGGAGTTTTGTTTCAGAATTCTTAATCTTTCCTAATTGATTTCCCACCCCCCATATTAACCTTAATGGAATGTAATTTGAATTGGTGTGCATTTTGGTGTTTGGGTTTTTTGATTTTGGTTGGGGGGGGGATGTGTTGTTTGTTTGGGTTTTGGTTTGGTTCCCCCCCCCCGCCCCCAAATAAGAATTGAAACTAATTTCAAAATCATACTCAGAAATAGATATGCCTTGGCACCCTCAGTACTGGAACAGAATAATCTTGTTCTAGTTTGACTATTTTAAAGGTCTTGTAGCTCTTAGTGATGACTGATTGGTGTGTCAGTCAGTTGCAGGCTGGCTCCAGGAGGAGCAATATCTGCCCTCCATCTGAGATAATGGTTCTGTAAGGTGAGATGATACGTTTTCATGACAGTTTCCCCTAGGCTGCGTTGAGAACATATTGCTACTTCAAAGGAAGGGTAGGTCCCTTCCAGCCCAAAACATTCTATGATTCTATGACATCCTAACGTAGTCATTCAGTGATGAAAGCAACTGGATTTTTTTGGACAGTTGTCATAGGAGGTTATATAATTATACATAGCTCTTTCTACATTCTGAGTAAATACAAAATTCTGGTGATTTATAATTCTGCAAATCTGTATGTGTGATTACATAAAGTGACCACACTGAGCTTTTTTGTATTGCTGATAATTAAGTTTTCAGAAATATATTTGACTGAAACTGCTTTTAATTTTTTGCCTCTTACTGCAGTGACTTTAGTGTCAATTAGGTTACTGAAACTGCTATGATTTCTTTTGTTTATGGGTTGATATGACTAGTTTCAAATTTTTATAAATGGAAAAATGCATGCTACTGTTAAGAAACTTAGTACAAACTTTCTGTATGCTCATTAGAATGTTCATGGGTTTTTAGATATGTTGTAATATGAATGGTATCAAGTTTATGCATTTATGTAATACAATCCTGGATTTTTCTGATTTTCTTTACATTAAAAAACCCACCTTTTTTTTATTTCAGCTGCAGTTTCCTGTCTTTGCGAGTAGAGGAAAAACACCTCAAACAGGTAAGCAAATTTTTTCTGCTTTAATAAATAAAACAAAAGATAAAAGAAATAGAAGAGGGTTTTCAAGAAAATCACATGGGTCCTTCCTAAACATCATCTCTGGTAGTCAGTATTATCAATGTGTGAAAATGTCTAAGTAAACAGAACAGTGAAGATTTGTCCTTAATTCCTACTGAGTTTTTAATTTAAAAAAAGAGCAGCTTGATAAGAACTTATTCTGAAGATGCAGCAGCACTGTTAAGTGCTGAATAATGCATTGCAGAATATACCAAATAATTTGTTTGTGTGGATAGGCACATGGCAGAACTTCAGAGGCAGGTAGATGCCCCATCAAAGTGGTTCTCAGTGACTGTTTTCCATTTCTGCTTATTTGCTTTCACACAGTGACTATCACTCACAATTATTCCATTAACTTTTAAAATTTCAAATTTTCTTCAGTTAATTGGATTGTCTGTGGATATACGTCTAAAGAGCTTAGTGGTATCTTGAGGGGATATTTTTTTCCCTTTCACAACTGCTATAAGGTCTTTAGAAGATGATTGCTTAACTTCACTCAGAAAGGTACTTCTAGTGCTTCAAACTAAAGTCAAATAGTGAGATACTTTTCTCTCTTTCCTATTCAAATATCAGTGATTTGTAAGAGGTCAAACTTTGCTGAATTTTAGATAGCATGGTTAGTTATTTGTGCATATAGAGTCTGAACTGCACTGTTGTTTAAATGTGTCTTTTTAATTATGGCTTTCGTAAAGGAGACTTTAAAATACATTCAGGAAGCAGACGAACCTGAAAGGCAGGTTAAAAAATAGTTCGTAAACAAACACAAACATTCATGCAACAAATCTGAGAAAACAAGTCTTCAAAACAAATCTCCTGGATTTTCCAAAAGTTTAGGTTTCTATGGAGATATTAGTCTGGCTGCACTGCACATATGGACTATTTCCTATTTTCTCCACATTTGTTAAAATGTCAGCTTTAGCCCATATGCTTCAGAATTGTCTCTGGAGCATTAGCTGGTTATGTGGTACTTGGTTTCTATCAACTGCAAATAGAACAGACAAGAACGCGAGAAAGGTGTAAAAGGGCATTCTGGTTTGCTTTTTATTCAAAAGGACAGACACCTGACTGTGTGCTTAAAGCTTAATTTAGTGTGTTAAGTAACATTTCATTTTCCAAGTAAAAGGCTGTTGATATCACAGCGATATTACGAAGAGTGTATAGAATGGATGAAATATCCTGTTAAACTTCTCATTATATGTTAGCATTCCTGTGAGAAAAGGGGTTATAAACCCCTGGCAGTGAAAAGAAAACAAAGTGGAATCCCTCTCTGCAGCTCACTTATTCTGGTAATTTCTGGGTGCTCTGCACAGGGGTTTGCGATAGGGAGAGACTCGCATGCAGAGCGGGAAGCAGAGAGTTTCTTTTCAGTCAGTACAACTCATGCTGTTAAGAGACATCTGGTTTCTGAAGGCAACATCATCTCGTAACACTGATACTGAACTTGAAAATAAAATTATTTTGCACTAATCAGCGGCTGCTGCTGTAATGTTAGATTTTTAAATACTATAGCTTATTATTTTTATAATTATCTTGAGGCAAAAGTACTACATGTTCACGTCCTACAGAGAGGGTTGTGTCTGTTAAGGAAGGCACATCTTGTACTTACACAGACTATTCTTCAGTCAAAAACCATTTTGCTACAAATTTGACAAAATGTACCGGGATTTTGAAATACCTGTCTTTTGAACACAACAGAACTACTAAATGTTGGTTTTATGTTAGACTTACTTTGTGTAAAATACTTAATACAGTGAACAGTCCTATGTTTTAGTGCATTTCTTTACTGAATAGTTAAACATCTTTGTGTTTTATTTGGTTTGCTTTTGTGTACAAGTTTTTCCCTGTAACCTTAACAAAGGAACTCCAAAAAACTTGTGTGTGAATTTTGGAATATGTTTCTGCTCTTTGAAATCTATTTTTGATCCATTGCACTGACATTTGTTCTGCTTGTTCCGTCAGTCTAATTGGTTTAGAGTTTGTGCTCTTTTGTGTAGCTTTCACAAAACATAAATAGGAAGCAGTTTTATGGCAGGGGAAAAAAGGCATAAAAACTTGCTTTTGTTCAGGTTGTTTTTCTCCTTCTATTGCTAAGAATTTTTATCCTTGAAGTGTTGCAGATAATTTCATTTGACAAAGCTCAAAAGCTTTGTAAAATAATCTCTTTCTTACCATAGTTAGTCAGGGCAGAAGTGTAGAGTTATGCATGTATTTTAACATGCACAGGCCAGTCTGTAAGAAGCACTTCAAGAGAGAAAGTCACGTAATTTGCATACCAGGTATTAGACAGGTTTAAAATGTTGTCTTTTTGAGCTACAACCATCTTGGTGCTTCACCGTGGGTATAGTTAGGCACTGGAACAGATGGCCTGGAGGGGCTGTGTTCTTGGAGACTTTCAAAATCGGATTGAACAAGATCTTGAGCAGTATGATCAGATCAATTACTTTAGCCACGCTTTGAACAGGAGGTTGGACTAGATGACCTCCAGAGGCCCCTTCCAAGTTACATTTTTCTGTGATTCTGTAATTGGTTGACAGTTGTTAAAAGGGGTAAGTAACTTCTGCTTTTCCATTAAAACAAAACAGCATATGCAACAAAGCAATAAATAATGTCAGTCTTGTAAAGCCTTACTGCTTTAAAAAAAAAAAAAAAAACAAACAAACCAAAAAATAATCGTTGTCCCAGTCTCTGCTTAAAACAAAGCCATATTTTAAATTAGAGACTTTAAATGTTCTCTGAGCTTCTGTGATGTTTATACAAAGTTGACAGAGTTTGAAAGAACTCCTTTTTAAACTGATTGGCAAAAGATTTGAAGTTCAGGATTAAGTTTTGTTCTTTCCTTTCTTTTTAGATACGGACATATCTAATAAGAAAGAAACAATAAATGTAAGTGCAACCATTTTAATTTGTAAGTTTATAAGCAGTATGTAATGAAAAATGTCTGTCTTTTATTTAAATTAAATTGTTCTTGCCTTACTTGCTTCCATTTTATTTTTTTCAGGAAGACGAAGCTGAGAAAGCAGAAATGATCGTGCGTAAAAGGGGAAGAAAGCCCAGGCGTTCTCTGGTTCAATCAGAGGAAACTGGTAAAAACATGAAACTGTGCTACTTACTAACACAATGAAAAGATAATACTCTGCCTTTCTGTTTACTAATAGCAACAAGATAAGCTTTATTCAGTTTTCCTTTCTTGAGGAAAAATCATTGAGTTACAGCTCATGTAAATACTATATAAAAATGTGTAAATTGCTGTAATCTCATGTCAGAATTGCTACATCCCAGATGTTTCTATAAAACCTCATGAATTTTCTATGAATTCTGGCTATGAGCTGCGTAAGTAAACTATGGTGAATGTCTTAGCAAGATTAAGTCAAACAAGTGTGAATTAAAAATGTTGAAGCATAAAGGAAATGGAAAATTACTTACTTAAAATGGGATTTGTGAATAGAATACCTTTTCTAAACTAAGTGTCCATATCCTTTTGGAGGGCTTTTGGAAAATTATAGCACATGTGTAAAATTTTACATGGACAGAAACACTGGAGCCAGAAAGAAAACGTCGAAAATTAACATCTTCTGAAGATGAACTAAAAGAGCAGGAGGAAGGTGAGGAAGAAGATGGTGAGGAAGATGATGAAGCACATTCCGGGGCCACAACTAGATCAGCCACAAGATTAGAGGCTCAAAGGTAACTGTGTGTAGAGACACCAATAGCAGGCTTTTGTCTACGTTATTCTCGCGTGTTGAGGGGTTTGTTTGGGCGGGTTTTGTTGCTTGCTTTTTCTGGGTTTTTTGGTTTAAAATTGATGAGAGCTTCCCAAATAATTTTGGTTCTAATTCTAGTACTGCTTTTCTAGGGATAAAGAGACAAAAGGGAAGGTGGGGAAACTGTTAGGGTCTCAAAAGACATACTCAAATATGTCAGAAGGTAAGAATTGATCCTGGTGGCAGTCTTCATCCTAGTGATGTCTCAGAAGTTGAGTCTAAGGGCTGTTAGTTCTGATAGGTAAAAGGGGACCTCTGACTTGACTGTGCAATTCACCATTTGATATCTAGAGTTGGAATAAGGTGAAAATGTAATTATCCATGTCCATTTCTTTTTCCAAATATTATCCAAGTTAAACATGTGAATCTGCAGGACTGGAGGACTTAATTTCTGGTATGGTGATCTGCAAGCTCAGAAAGCATTCTAACTGCAAGAGACTAGTATGGTAGCACTTACATACCAGAATTATTGCAGATTTGGAACTAGGATTTTATTTAGTTGTCAGTAAAGTAGCCTTTTGATGCTACAGTTGATAAGAAAATACACGGCTTGGCATTGCAGTTTGTGTCTCCAAACATGCAAATTTTTATTTTTTTTTTCCCCCACTGTTTCTTTTGGCAACTTTGATTTACTTGTTGCAAATACTGTGCGGTCTTCATTTTCTGCACTTGGAATGCAAGAAGAAAGTGACTTGGTAAAAGTATTTTGTTATATATACATTCATCATTCTTTTGTATTACAGAAAGCAGCCCAGCAAGCCAACCACACGTGCAACTTCTAAAAGCAACAGTCCAAGTTCAGTTTCTCCTAGAAAACGACAGAATTTAGCAGCAAAAAAAAGATCTCCGAGTGATACAAAAATTAATAAATCTCCTCCTCTGACACAGTAAGTATTAAAGTTGAATCCACTTCTATTATTTGTTTTGGAAGCCAGAATATTGATACTTTCCTTATATGTAAGTTACTGCTTCAGTATCTGAACAGCAGTCTAGCTTTGCTATGTTCTGACCCCTTGTGATGTATAAAAGCTTTTAAAGGATTTTCTTCTGTTTATGTATTTCTTTCTTCCTTTCTTTAACATTTGGAAGACTAGAATTTTTTTCTTTCTGTCCTGAGAAACCTCTTGGGAGAATCTGAAAATGCTGTTATGCAGTATTTAACTTGAGCTGTGATTCTTTCCTGAATGGTGGGAAGAGCAGCTGCTGTAGTTCAGGTTAAAGCAGCGTATGATGACATTATTTTAATGCTTCAAAGATCTTTCTAAGACTAGCTGATAAGAGGAGAAACTCTGAGAATCCTTATATCAAGTTTTGAAAATACTTCCCTTTCCCTCCTTCCCTGGTACACTGTTTCATTTTTAAAATTGAAACCATGGTGTAAAAATCCCAAGGGAGTAATAAATGTCATGCACAGTTGCTATTCATCTTGTAAAATGAGTTGTATGCCAAATGCATTTAGCTGTCATCCACTCTGAAATGTGACAGTGCCTTCAAACTGAACCTCAGGAACATGTGTATCGTGCACTGATCGGCTGTCACAGTTCACCTCATGTTAATTACTTCTCTTGGCTATTCATAACCGGGTGTTTAAGCCACACTTGTAATTGGTTGCAGTTGAAATGTGATGGGCTTATATATGGATGCTTAAATAGAGGTAAGGGTACATGATGTCTGCCCTTTACTCCCTCTTGTGTATGCAAGACTTAAGCCACTATTGCTATTCTTCTGTCTTTGTGAGACAGGGTACAAGATAACATAGTTCATTATATTCTCTTACAATCCACAAGTCTTTCCAAAAGAAAGAGGAGGAAGGAGGAGAACTCTAGCCCAAAATTCTACATCTGGAGCACTCTCCAACATACGGGATTAGTATGCAGTATCCTGCTAAGGTGTGGTAGGAGTGTGCAAGGTCTCCCTGTGGTCTGTGCTGGTGCATAATGTTTTAGTAGTAAGCTCTTAAATAATATATCCTGGTAGTTCATCAGAGAAGGACAGTTAAGTTCCATCCTCTAAAAAGGATTGTGCCTGACCACCCTTTTTGTTTTACAGGTCCTACCATTGTTAAAATAATTTATTAATAATGCTTTTCAGGTTAAAGGTGCAGTCTACCAAGCGTAAAAGGGAAGACAGCCCAACAGCGGTACGGAGAAAAGGCCAGCAGAAAACAGAGGAGATGCCAGTGAAGAAAGCAAAACGATAGTCTTTACCACTAGTACTGTTCATGGAAGAGTCAAAAGAAAAAAAAAAAAAAACATCTGTGCTTCTATTTTTTTTAAAGCAAAGGGATTTGCACGTGCTTGTTTCAGAGCTAAGTTAATCAATGCAGTACTTTTAAGTTACATTTTAAACAGCTTTATAAACTATTGTTTATACAGAATATTATGTACATTTATTTCAGATGAAAAATAAGTTTACTTTGTATCTGAATGAAAAACAAACTAGTTATATATTTTATCACTGACTTGGAAAGTTGGGGTTTCCCAATGTGACATGCTAATGCAGATGCTTCCAACCCCTGAGGCACCCCTGGGCCTACTAATACACTTTGTATATAAACTTGTAAAAATAGGTTGTATTTTACTCTGTGTATGAATCTAATCAATGATGGACATTTTATTTATTATATGGAAAGCATTGGTCTGTAAACTTTAGTATTTACCTTAGGTTTTTTTAATTATATATTTTACATTCTATGCAGATGTCAGTAGGAAACCTCCCCTCCACTCCCCCAGAGCCGTCTAAAACCTGAAGTTCTCTAAAATATGCTCAGACCGTTGGTAAAGTATTTTTCTCGCATGCATTAAAGTAGTTTAGCATAGTGAAAGGAACGTGGCTCCTTTCTGTTCACATTTGTGACAAAGTATAAAATTTAAAATGTAATCTTACTAGATTATATTTTCACTTGTGAATTTACTACCAATCTCAAGAAATAAATAGTATTAGGTTAGATTTATTCACAGTCAGCCAACACCACCCCGAAATGAAGCGGTTTTATTTTGCAACTAAACACCTGTTCTTTCAGTATGTGTCTTTTTCAGCCAAGAGGGACCCATTGAAATCAAATGTTACTTCTAACTATAGAGCTTCAGCATTTTATGTTACATTTTATACACAGGTATTAAAAATAGAACCTGGTATTATTGCCAGAATCTTTTTTTAATGTATATTAACTCTGGTAAGAGCAAATGTTCAAGTGAAGTTGTATATAAAGTTAAACTTTTTCTTATGATCAAATGTGTCTCTTGTTATGATGTGATGAGTTGCCAAACAATCTGAGATTATTTTAAATGTTTTGTTGATATTCTGGTTTATAATTAAAAAAATATTCTGGGGGGTTGGAATTTTACTTTAATTTCTTCTTTTTTTTCTCTTTTTTTTTTCTTTTGTGAGGTTTTTTTGAACTTGTTGTAAGGCAGATGTTTCTGTCAGATATTCTGCTTGGTTTCTTACTGAGATTTTTATATAAAAATTATAAAATGTTTGCCAAAAATCTGAGTTGCCATATTTTATTAACCTCTAACTGTACTGCTGTGGAACTTGGTTTTACAAATGTATTTGGTTGGAGCCGTATTTATAAGCTTTACCTGATTAGTGTCTTTACAGGTGTTTATATTTTAGGTATATAAAC
>NW_009258615.1:1029514-1034319 GCF_000687185.1 Egretta garzetta | reverse complement strand
TACCCTACAAAAGCAGGTGTACACATATTTTTTTTTATTTTTTTTTTTCCCCTAAGCAAACTTGAGTCTAAAAAAAGAAAACCTCTTTGCTCTGAAAATTAACTCCTTTTGATTTCTGCCTTAACTCTGCTGCCATGCTAATACATACCCTGCTGACATACTGCTGATTCATACCTATATATTACGAACACTAATGTTTATGCACTTCTTCATATGCACTTGTAGGATAACTTGCACCTTTTCCTTTTTTTTTTTCCTTTTTTTTTTCCTGCTTTGCCCCCTGCAGTATGCATAGACTAAAATTGTAGGTGCCTTCTCAGCCTTTGTAAGGCTAAATAACCTGAACTGTTCTTTCAGTCGTGCTTTCTAGGCTTTTGATCAGATTCGGAGTCATCTCTTGCATCTGTTTGGGTCTTGTTTCCTTACGCCTGAATTCAGTTGTGAGATTGCTCAGGAGGTTCCTAAGGAAGCCCCCCACTACACTCTACGTTATTATCTTTTATTCTTCTCTCTCTGCTGGTAGTGCCTCTCCTGCCACAGTAGGGTGTAGATTTGCCTATTTCACAGGCCAGTCTCTTCCGCTGGATTATAATGATCGACAGAGCTCCTACTTCTGTCAGATCCTCTTGACTCTCTGTTGTCTAATGATCTCGGTGGAGAAATACAACCCTGAAGATCAATGACAGTCTCTCAGAGCTAACCTCCTAAAAGGTCTTCTGCGAGGGATAGCATTTAGGAAAGTATTCTCAGCTATAGAATGTATCTTTTGATCATTAATTGAATTATTCCATAATATGAAGGCATTAAAGGAATTACCAGCAATACAGACTCTTTTACTTAAAGGGAGGGGGGGAAAAAGTGCCAATTCTACAACTTACGTACACTTCACTCGCTTCACGATGTATGAGAACACCAGCTTCTTGTTCCCTGTCAGCAAACCAGACATTTCTGCCGGGCCGCATCACTGTCAATCCATGTTTGGAATCTTCCTTTGCGTAGTAGTTTCAAGTGCCTGTCATCTAAATGACTGTTATACTTTGCAGGTACAGCAGCGGTCTGCTGTATTTAAGCATAACTTGGGCATTGGATGTTTACAGTTTCCAAGTCTTTCGTATGCTCCGGCTCCCAGAGCCCTTCCTGAGCACAAGGAAGGAGGGAGGGCAGAGGAATCGGTTGGCCTTTGGGTGCAAGAGGCGCACATCCATCTTGTTCAGAAGTTAGGCTTGTAGTCCAGCTTGAACCAGTGGATATGTATAAAACTATACTTTGCTACCCTGTGCAAGTTTAGAGACTTCAGGAAAAAAAATACTGTTCTGCACTGTGATGAAACCAAATGTCCTGCAAGTGTTTCACGGGGAGATTTGCTCGAGGCAGTTTGTTGCCACCTTTACTGCAAGAACGTGGCTACCCTGCAACCCCAATACATTTTGAAACTGCTTGGCTATTTTTTCATGTTATGGTGGCTGGTTTTTCTTCCAGCTCCTTCTCTTGGAACTACTTCATTTCTCTGAATATTAAAATACTGAGTGAACCAGAGATGTCCTGATGGAAGATGGAGTTCAATTCCCCCTGCTGAGTTTTACAGAACAAGAACTTGAGTCCCGCTTACCATACCTCAGCTGCCTGTTGGCCAGCTGTCAGTGTCTTTTTCTATTTTCTAGTGCATTCTATTTAAAGATTATTTACATCTCTTTACTGTCTTCAACCTAAAATACTATGGGGTTATCTACTATATGGTTTTTTAAATCACACAAATGGATTTTGCTTAGTTGGGTTTTTTGTGGCAGTGTTTTTTCAAACCGGCTAAAGGGTCATCAGTAAAAGTTCATTTGCAGTTCTCATTTTTTGATGGAGTCTGGCACGCTTGTAACTCTTGCAACTGGTGAAAGTTCCCCCTAGAACCTGATCCAAAGTCAGTAGGTGCACTCAGCAGCTGGGGCAGAGTTTTTGCTGATGCTGGCAGATCTCTGAATGCCTCCATTTTCTATTCCAACAGCTTCTCTAGTAACAGCTTCTCAATTATGAATGCCTCCATTTTCTATTCCAACAGCTTCTCAATTGGGTTTGGGGTTTTGTTTCGGGGTTTTTTGAGTCTGTCATCCATCCCAAGTACACACATCTGCTGTTTCTTCTCTTTTAGCCTGTGTTCTGAGGGCATCGTGTGTACAGAACAGCCTCTGGCCCTGACCCCTCAGAGGCTGCATACTGTCCTGCGCTGCCTTCACCTGCCCAGAAACTCAGTAAAAATTTGTCCCGTAAAACTTGCCAACCAAGAGCAGCGAGTGCTCCTGGTCACAGTGACTATCAACAGATGTCCGCTATGATGCAAGGCCAAGACAGGCTTGAGGTGTCAGCACTCAATGTCGTTGAAGTCTGATACCTGTATCAAATTCTGCATTGGGAAAAGACCATTTACCACCACAGGCTTTTGTCACTCCTTGCTTTTGGAAGAGGTGGTGGGACCTCTGTGATGCTGAGTTGCTGGTCAGAAGAGAGTTGCTGCCCTGAAGCTGGGATACGCTGACTGACTTATACATGTCCTTCTAAAACAGCATTTGATTTCCTTGAAGCTGTCCCTGTTTATATTTTAAGGAGTGAATTTAACTGGTAGATTTTTGTTGTCTTCCATTTAGTCATTCCATGTGAAATGTTTTCAGTTTTAAGATTTAATGTGAACATCTTAACAAAGGTGACACACACTCATACAGCACACACTTAATCCAAGCTCTTGAGAACTTAGGCATTCTCAACATTGCCTGCTCGGTCATTTCATACACCAGCTCAGAAGACTCTTGCCTTCACGACTTCAACAGCCTTCCATCTATTTCATTTCCTTGTAGCTTCAGTTCAGAGGAAATTGCCCATATCAGCCTGCTGCAGGTTTTGGCAACTTCTTAAAGATACTGTGCTCGCTTCTTCCAATAGATTCCTTGTCCCAGCTATGTACGTCACACTCCATTACTTCCATCAGCTTCTCAAAAATCCTGGGCCTGTTTCAAGCAGGGTGGTTTTTTCTACTAAAACATGGAAGTTTAAACACCAAAGAAATTCTATCTACATTCTAGTCTTTGTTTCCAGATTCTGATGTTTCACCAAAATTCCTTGAAAGGCTATTTCTGATTTAAACCCCCTTCCTCTTTCAAATCTCGGCTTTTTAGCTCTTATCCTTGCTGGTTCTGTGAATAAAGTCCAAAAGAAAAACATAATAAAAATAAATGTCTCTCCAGGAGTCCCTAGATAGCTGTATTTAAAGCTAGGAACATAACACTCTTGCCAAACAAGCAAGGAAGAAAAATATGGTTTGAAATGGCCGTAACTTAGTAGGGCGGGAAGAGATTTTTGGCACCAAATGTGCAATTAAGTAGATTTGGGTGGGGTTTCATGGTCAGGCTGCAGCTGCAAGGCACCTTTGGCCTTCCCTCTTCTTCTGCCCCTTGGCCAGTGCCTTCCCCCAAGCTGGTGTTTAGTTGTAGAGTCAGAGACTGCTGGACCAGGAAGCCTGGAATTCCCTCCACAAAACAAAACTGCCGATCAGTTTCTAATGTGGTCAGTTTACTAAACCAGCTCTTGATGGGGCTGTGCAAATCCTGCTGCCCGTGCAAAGATGGCCATGTAGCAGAGAAGGGATGTGGGCTCACACTTCCATTGTACACGGATTTGGGTACGCTTAAGTTGATTGTCCAGGTGCACCATTAGCTCTCAGATGCAGTTACAGTACCTCTGCATCAAGTAATCGGTGTGTAAACGGACAGTGAGCTAATTTATGGGTTTCATCTTTTCCTAGTGACAAAACAAGGAGGCTTCTTGCAAGAAGCAAGGATTATCCAGCTAGTCGTCCAGCTAGGGATCCTTGCAGCCTACCATGTACTGAGAAGAGATTGTGCAGTTTTTGAAAGTTGAAGACAGACAAATTTAGGGTAGCTCTAATGTGCTGTGTCACTTCTCAGCAGTGCAGGTAGTTTAACAGTGAAATGACTTGCAGGGGTGTGATGGGTTCTCCTCTAGTGGGATGTTTTACATTCTGACAAGGGATAAGATTTTTCCAGGTTCTTTAGGAACTGAAGCCCCATTTCTAAAACTTATGTAAAAGTTGGGGTCCTGCTCAAAGATTAAACTGGACCTAATGTTGAAACATCTGAATTTAAGCCAGCTGGCTCCCTGGAGAAGTTAGGTATCCAAATGAAGTATCAAAGCTGCTTGTGTTAGGAGACTTAGATCCTCAGATGCAATCCACACAGCTGAGCAATCTGTCCTGGAATCTGGCAGCACTGGCCTGTAGGAAACATCTAGGATGAGCTCCTCAAGGACAAGCAGGTAGTGCCAGGTATCTACCCTCTGCTTAGGTTTCGCCGATGATGGACCTTTGTTGGCCTTTCTTCCACAGACACAAAGAAAGAAGCCTTTTTTATGCTATGGTTAGAGCATGGGGAGACTTGAACCCACATGCCTCAGGAAGGCAAGGCTGTGGGGTATCTGAAGGTGGGTACTGCTTTCTCTCCTGTTAAGACATTTCACATCCCGTGACATCTCCTAGTTGCTGAAGCAGGAGCTAGGGACTGGGTCTCACTGTCCACATTCCAGATGACTGCTCCACCCCATAGCATGTTGAGGAAATGGGTGTTAGGGGCGTACACATACCGCCATCTCATTTAACGTTTGTCAAAAAGAAATGCTTAGGCTATTAATTCCAAGGTAGGCTTCATGTCTGCAGCTCCTGAACAAGACAAGGCATCTCCTTTCAGCCCAAGTTAGGTGTTAAACAGTCTTTGAAGGCTTGTTTGTCCAGCCTGGACATCTCACCTGGC
>NW_009258615.1:1026849-1029503 GCF_000687185.1 Egretta garzetta | reverse complement strand
TGCCTCCAAGGAAGAGATCATAATCTCTATTATTATTAATGTAAACCCTCTCATAGTCACAGGCCCCTTGTTTCTCTGTGGCCTCAGCACTGTGGACTCTTCCTCTGCTGCTTTCTAGAGACAGTCTACACCAGGGCAGCTCAGTTTTCCCACGTTGGAAACAGCTTATGTGAAGATTATTAAAAAAAACCTTCCTAGAAAAAAAGAAAGCATCACCAGCAATGAGGTTTTATTGTTTAGTTTGTGTATTTGGTTTGGGTTGGCAGCAGGATGTATTGGCACTCAAAGGCGAAGCAGGAGCAGCGGGGGGAGATGCTACTGGCTTTTTGATGTACTGCTATTTTCAACCTCTCACAGCCACAGCCTGTGAGACTTGCAACCTCAGTGCGGATGTGACGGAGAAACGACAGCAGAGGCAAGCAATGACCTAGGCTATGCAGGAGGACAGGCTGGGTTACTTTACTGATCCCTGCTAGCACTGAGATCTAGATCTTTATTAGTACAATGTAAAAAACCTGGGCTGTGCAGGCTATGATGGGTAGAGCAGACAGACTAGAACATAGAGGCGAAAAGCAAGTACTGAAGAATTATTAGAAGTGCTTTGCTGGGACTGGTGGCTGTAATGTCACCCCTGTGCTTGCTGTTAGCTTAGCTTAGCTTTTATTTATTGAGTGTTCACAGGCACTAACGTAACTGTGCTGAGAGGCACCAGTGAATGTAAGACACAGGTGGACTGTGGGTGTGCATCTGTGGCCACACCATCAGCATCTCTTATCAGCAAGCTAAGGACCTCTGTAATGTAGAGAAGCTGCCTGAGAGCCCTGATCTCACCAAAGACACTGAAAATATATATGATTTCCACTGGGCAAATATAAACCTGTCAGTCATGTTCAGTTTGGAGATTATATACCTGCTGCGGTCACAGGGAGCTTCGTTTGGGGCTTCTCCTTGTGGAAGGACAATGTTTATACACGGCTCCAGCTAAGCCACACACCAAGAGCAGCTCTTACCTGGCTTAATCAGCTGGTGGGAACAGAACTAAAGTATAACAAGCTCTACCACGTATTTCAGTGCTAATTTGGGCCCTTCCTCACTAGAGAACCACATGAATGGACCAAAACTGAGCGGTATTTTTAAACACGGTTCCTTTGCTGATCACACAGCCGGACAGCACAGGCACTGGCTGTGCCTCTGTGTGTGTACTGAGGATGTAACTGAGAATAACAGGGGAATATCAAAGCTATCAGTCTTCATTGTCAGCTGGACAACTTAACCCTCTAATGATGTCCCTTCCTTTTCTGGATTTCACTGTAACGAGTCACACATGCTATGCAGCGATTTATATAAGTCAACATAGGAGTGAGTAAAGAGGAATACGTGGGAGAAAAATGCTCGGTGATCACATTCATGATACTCCAGCACCAGCTCCAGTATATAAATTTAAGAATGTTAAAATTAAATAGTCGTTCCTGCTTCGGTGCCCAAAGCAAGCAGAGATCTGGAATGTGACTTTCCTTTCAGGCAATGATAGGTTCACTCTGCTCTTTTTATATAAACAAGAGCTAAGAATTGCTTGGTAATATAGTGCTTATTTAACTCTATTCAGACAGGATTCTTCAGGCTAAGTAAATAGGCAATATAAGGCTACTTCAAAAGAAAAAAATTAAACTGATGATAAAACTTCTTTCAACTATTTTTGAACTTAGAACTCTATTCGGCCCTCAAGCATAAGAAATATCCATTTGGGGAAGCTTTCATCAAAATAAAACAGGAGTCCTGCAGTGCTGGGCACACTCCTAGCGAGATGCCAGCTCCTTTTCTGGGTCAGAGGAGGGCTGGGTGACAGAGACCAGGGGTGAAGGCGGTAGGGAGATGCCACCAGGGAAACACACGAGGGGCTGCTGGGGCCGGGGGAGGTCGGGGAGGTGGTACCCTGCCCCTGCCCCGCTCCCGCAGCGGTGGGTGTGGTGGCACTGCCAAAAAGGGGGCTGGAGGGCCTAATTAGTTAGCTCATTTCTCTGGGAAGGTCTGGCACTGGCACCTCTGGAAGTCAGCTGCCTGGTAGCCGCTGTCTTGGGAGGGGGCAAAGACCGGCCGATTCAGCGGGCAGGTGGTTCCAGGTTATTCCAAATATGTGATTCCTAACCAGACCCTACAGATCTCCAGCGATGGCAATCCCCTGCGTCGCCTAACCCTTGTTGCTGATTGGATTTAAAACGGTTTTTCTAACCTGAAATTCTCAGTTACAATTCATGCCTTTTATTTCCTATATGACCATATCTCTTTACAGCAGGGTGCTACCCCCTTGAAGACCTGTATTTTGCTTAATCTAGTTTTGGTACTTCTCTGGTTTCAAAAATCGAACCTGTTTTTGTTCTCAGCTTTCAGTGTCTCATGTATTTTCTTTCCTTCTTTCCCCCCTGAAAAAAAGCAATGAAAAAGAAAAGGAGGAACAGCATGAAAGCCTCAATTTAAAAGGAATCATAAAGCAAAATTTTCTTCTGTTTTTGAATAAATGTGTAAAACAAGGAAAGTTTTCTGCATTAAAAAAACACAGAGGTTGTTTTTTTCCACTGCTAAGACATCTATAATTTTTTTTCTGACTTTTTTCATACAAAGGCTTCAGATTTTTTCCGTGCAGTCAAACTTTGTGG
>NW_009258615.1:1016200-1026832 GCF_000687185.1 Egretta garzetta | reverse complement strand
ATAGTATTAGCCTTAGCCTGGAGCTGACAGCCCAAGAAGCCTCAAGTGTAGCCAAGAAGGGAGAAAGGCAGCTGTGCCATATAACACATTCGCAAAGCTTTCCTCTTACAGACACACTGCTAGCTTCATTTTTCTTGCCTGAACAAAACACTGTCCAGCTACCATTACAGCTTCGTAACAGATATTCATACAATTTTACTGTATTTTCAGAATTGGGGCAGTTTTGCTTCTGAAAACAGCAATAGGATTAGGGTGTAAGTACTAAATGCTTGAAGTACAATAGGGTAGTATTTGCTACCATGATTATATACCGCATGGCAATAATCCCAGATGGAATAATGCCTCACAACTGAACGCAAAGACAAGCAAACACTGCCACAGAACTGGATGTGGGGCTGTGTTATACTGAGGCACTGTGAGACGGAGAAGGAAAATTCTTCCATCGCTTCACAGAGGTCTGCCTTTTGAGAAAATAATAAAATGGTGTTTTGTTTGTTTCACTTTTCTGAGTCCACCTAATTCTTCTCTTGGGATTTGTCCATTTGATTTCTTGAGGTAGTGGGTTTGTTCAAAGACACTGGTGAATACAGGGCATCCTTCCCAGATCTCATTCCTTCGCTCCTCTCCTTCTTTTCACACCTTTCTCAAATTTTCTGAGCTTTTATCACTCTTCTGTAAAAAAATGAAAGAATGGGAAAGCAACTGGCAGCTTTTAAAAACAGGAGAGAATTCCAATTACTTTTGTTTTCGCTCAAGGGCATCAGACTTGAAACAGTCCATCTGCACCAGCTCTTCAGTTTTCATTGACCAGGAGAGCGATATGGTGAGGAGCCAAAGCACAACATATCCATTGGGCTGGTATTTGCCCTCTGCTTGCTCAACAGCTAGAATATCGTGTCTTGGTCTGGTCGGCACCTGGCAAGGGTGAATACGCTACAATATAATGGGAAAACTTTCAGCATATTCCAATAATCTGTTAGGAGCCAGAATTATTTCAAGCGTGAGGTGAAGATCCCAGTGCTGCTGAACTGCTTGGAAGCATTGCCGTTCTGTCGGTAAGGGAGCCAGCCTTTTCCCAGCAGGGCAGAGGTTGCACTCAGCTGGGTTTGAAACATTCCCAGCCTTCTCCTCCTGCAAAATCCAGCCCTAGAAGACAGTTGAGTAACTTGCCTGATTGCAAAGCAAGGCCAAACTCTGTGCATGCTGCAGACAGGGAAGCCCATTCTCCATTAGGTGCATTGGACCCTTCGCTTCTGTAGTGGTTTAACCCCACCCAGCCGCTCGCTCACTCCCCCCACAGTGGGATGGGGGAGAGAACTAGAAGAGTAAAAGTGAGAAAAATCGTGGGTTGAGATAAAGACAGTTTAATAGGGAAAGCAAGGGCCGCACACACAAGCAGAGCAAACCAAGGAATTCATTCACTCCTTCCCATGGGCAGGCAGGTGCTCAGCCATCCCCAGGACAGCAGGGCTCCATCACGCGTAACGGTGACTTGGGAAGACAAACGCCATCACTCCGAATGTCCCCCATCTTTCTTCTTCTCCCCCCATATATACTGAGCACGATGTCCTATGGTCTGGAATAGCCCTTGGGCCAGTTGGGGTCAGCTGTCCTGACTGTGCCCCCTCCCAGCTTCTTGTGCCCCTGGCAGAGCTGAGAGCTGAGAAGTCCTTGGCTGGTGTAAGCACTGCTGAGCAACAACTAAACCATCAGGGTGTTATCAACAGTCCTCTAGTATTGAATCCAAAACACAGCACTATGCCAGCTACTGTGAAGAAAATTAACTCCATCCCAGGCGAAGCCAGGACAGCTTCTGCACAAGTCGCTCAGATGGTTTTGGGGGGCAAATCATGCAAATCTGCTCCAGAAAAGCAATTGCTGCGTTGCAGGCTGGTTGGAAAAAAATTTGTTTTCCACGCACAGATAGTCCCAAAATAGCCACTAGATGGCAACTGGTGCCTGCCAGGTAGCGAAGCGTGCGCCGTGCACACGCACATGGACACGCACGACCCCGCTCCAGAGGCAGTTTAGGCCAGACCCAGGAGGGCTTGGCAGGGCGACAAGGAGGGGCTGCAGGCGTCCGTCCTAGGCCCCGCTGCCGGGACACCCCGACCTGCCTGACCACCCGCTACCCCTCAGCTGCTGCCCTGCGCCCATCAGCACAGGCAGGGTGTCACCGGTTTGGGCAGGAATAACTTTTTTCAACTCTTATGTCCATGAATCTACTGTACAGCATAGCATGCGTAGGTCTAAATCCACCCGGTGTTGTGTTTACAGATACAATATATGCATACTGAATTCCGTGTAAGATGGGTCTGTGTTTGTCAAACTTCTTGAGGAACAATGCATCTAACATTTTTTTCTCAAGGGTAACCAGTCAGATGTGGAGGTTTAATAGAAGCTATCCATTCCATCCCAGGTTCCTTGCCCAGACCTTCCCATTTCTCTCATTTTCCAGCCCCCTGTTCTTAGCATTTTTGTATTCTAATTCCCTTCATCCTTGCTTCTGATCTGACCTGTCCTTCACTGCTCAGTGTCTGTTTGTTTCCATCCCATGCCCTCTGGTTCCCTCTCAGCTCTCGGTTCTCCCTTCCTTTCCTCTCCGCCTTTCCTTTTCCTTTCTCCCATCAGTTTGTCGCATACTCTTGGATCAGGCAGGCCCTGACCTCTCCCTCTGCCTGTGTCCTCCTTTTATTTCATCAAAAGTCTTTCCTTCAGCTCCATTTTTCTCTCCTCTCAATCCTCTTCCCACAATCAAGAACTTTTGTGGATGGCAAAAGTACATGGATGTACTGAACAAAAGGGACCTTTACATTTACTAGCTGCTGAGAGTAAAGATGGTAAGAGAACCTGTGAAAATATCAGAGCAATTATAATCCCCTTTTCATCAGCATCCTTATGCCTCATTTTTTGCAGTTAACTCTGGTGTGACTGGAATCGCCTTTCAGGCTCCCAGGACACAGCAAACAAGAACTGGGACAGAGTCAACATCCAACACCAGCTGAGCCAGCAGGTAGGAAAATAAAGCCCCTTCCTGAAGGAAGTCATCAAACACTCTCCGCACCTTGGAGAAAATGCACAGGGGATTTCTATCTGTCACCTGGGGCCCAGATGCTAGGGCACATGATAAGGGATGCACATCAAAGCTAACTACACCCAATAGCATCCCAAATTTTCATAAGCTGGTCTTATCATGAGGCCCAGAATCAACCTTTTTTGAACAGGAGTTTATTAAATGCAAGAGCACGGCACTGAGATGTTAGTGAAAAATACCACTACCACATATCACATCCAAAGGGCTATGGCTATTGAAATGAAGCAATGCACAGACTCCTGTCATTACATTGATTTGTGGATGACAGGCAACTTTTCAGCTCCACAGCTGGTAGTCTTGTCTTCTCCTCACTGAAGGGGTCTTATCATCTCATTATGCAGGTGTTCTGACATTTAATATGTTCTCCATAAAGGCAGCTGCTACCTTTTACCAAAGCAGTTACATGACCTGCCCAGGACTGCTTCTCTGAAGTCTCCATGTACGAGAAAGTAGCTCTAGGAGCTGTAGTAGTGCACCTGGCCAAAGACAAACCAAGAAGTAAGGCATTTGTGGTTGGAAGGTGGAAGTTCTTCCATGACAGGTGCTGCCATAGGCCCCCCAGGCTGCAGAGATGTCAGCTCTTCTCTCCAAGGGTGCTGACGCTCCTCTGGAGTCTGCCAGCAGTTCTCAGGGCTTCAGGGTCAACACACATTATGGCTGCAGAGATTTCCTACAGTTAGTTCTTCAGGAGCCACTAAAACAGCTAAATTAAACCCTGTGAATGAAATATTATTGTACGTGAAGGTCCTTTGCCTTTGGATGATTTTTGTTCCCTCCGTGATAACTATTGGGCAAAATCAGAGATAGGAATATCAACAGGACCACAACTGATCAATGTACATATATACCATTCCTGTTCGGGATGGTCAGTCAACCAGACAATCATCGTGACAGTAGGAGATTAGACTGCAAGGACTTTGTTGCATATTTTGCAGAAGACTATTACTGCAGACATCTTTTGGGGGCTATGAAGCATAATACTTTGCTTCGTTACGAGTTGTATTTCCTGACGAGGGAACATATCTAATGCAAAATAGCACATTCCCCTTCACCACCCTTCTCAAAAGGAGTCCCTTTGTGACACAGAGGCGTTGCACAAAGTGTACGTTATGTGAAAGAAATACAGCCACATCAGAAGTCCTCCAGAGATATGGAAGGGCCGTCGATAGCATCTTTGGATGAAGACCATGTTCATGTTCAATGCTTCCTACAGACCCTAGTCTACAGCAGGCCTATATGGAGCTGGAGCGCTGAGTGTGTAGAGAAAAGCGTGGGGGTTTTAATTAGCTCTCATAAAATACAGACAACACTGTAAAGCACCAAAAGGCCACATCACGCATTACCCTCTTTCCCAAGCAGGGAGAGCAGAAAGCTCTCATTCCCCCTGCCAGCAATAACCTCATCCACAGTGCAGGAAAATCACAACTTGCCATCTTGAAAGTATTATCAAAATGTCCAGCCAGCACTCCTCTGCTTTCCCCGTTTCACTCGCAGGCAGATTTCTGCATCCTTTTGTTGTGAAACCTCCTGGAGAAATAAATTACTTTCTTGGTTTTCCAAGGGATTCATAACTGACATTTTGTCTACCTGCATCTGGTCCTCTCACATCGCAAGAGTTTTCCATGAAGTAGCAGAAGTCCTTTAGTACCGGAGGCTTCTTCAACCACCTCATTTACTCTCATGAATGAGTAGGGTGCAAACTGCTCTTATCATACTACACATTTTTATTCTTTGTCATCTGCCTTAATATTTTTTAACTCTGTTAGGTAAATCCCAAAATGTGTCTGGCGAATAAAGTATAGAAATAGGTACTTCTATGACAGGAATACCCTGAGAACCCACTCAGGCTGTGCCCCCCTCAACACCATAAAAATGCCCAGGAGGAGACAACCTATAACTCATAATCTCTAAATCTAGGCAAAGACAACGCTAATGAAGACAGGAATTCTGAGAGGAGAGAATGAGTGCCAGAAGGACAAGACAAGGTGCATATTTGCAGTCATCCATAATTGACATGTTCAAAGCCTCTATTCTCTAAGATACACACAGAAAATATGAACAATATCTGTATTGCCTGCAGACAATTTGTGTCACATTTGCTAATTTTCAGGCAGCCAATTAAATTTGCATATGAACTGAACAAAACGGAGTCACTAATTTATTTGTGAAGTTCATGTAAGTATTTGTATTCTCACTGAGCAAGCCAAAAGAATTAGTGATTTAATGTAAAAGCTGTATTCAGATGAAATGTACAGTCACTGCACACACAAAATCATTGCCAGTGGAAACAACTCACACAGTGAACCTGCTAATTGCCCTAACTTCATAAACCCAGCACTGGATCCAAGGTCTCTGTGCTCAAACAGCTTGGCTTGGCTGCTCCACCACGGGTCATCTGGCACGGACTGCAGCAGGGCCAACACCGCCGCCATGTGAGGCAGCTGCAGGCATGGACCCCCCTATCACACAGCATGTAGAGCTGGGGGCCTTGTTTCTTACCAGAAGTGTCAAAAAGCTCTTGGGGACGCTGGGATCCCTTCAGAGAACAGAGCTACCATGGAGCGAGATGCTCTGTCTCACCTGCCCGGCTTCCCTCTCTGCTCCACGGAGGGATGGGTGCGCTCCCAGGGGCCAAACCAACCACCCTGTGCAATTAACTGGTGAACTCACACCTCTGATTTCTCTTCAGACACATGAAGCTAATCACGTAGGCCTGGATCCAAAGCAGGACGGGCGTACCACGATTCTCATCTCTGCAAGGCATCGTGTTTGAGGCACCTGAGTCCAGTATTGGGGCTCCTGTGTCAGATCTGCTTCTCTGAGCAGGACCCCAGGACACCCACAGAAACACCACGTCCCATCTCCACAGTTTAGGCTTCCTCTTCAGTCTGAGGAGGATGTGAAATAAATGAGTCCTTGATCTCAGATTCTGAAAATTTTGAGCAACCGGTGACCTGTGTAAATTTATAATAGATAAGTCCCGAACACTCCCAGATATTACCTTTGATGGGTGTCTACTCCTGATATGAATAATAAAGAGACAGAAAAATTAATATAAAATGACTGTTGACTTGCTATCAATAAAGATGTGACTTTTAGACAAAGATGTGAAATCACTTTAGTAAATGTAAACAGTCTGAGGATCCTGAGAGGCCAGCAGGCTTACCTGATTTACCTAAGTGTCAGAAACAATAAAAATATTTAATGTTACCCCAATGCAGCCATTGCTTTAATTACCAAGATAGTCCATCGTATGTGAGAAGTGAGCTCAACTATTTCAAACAAAAAGCAAGAAAGGCTATTACTTACTTATAGAGTGAGGAGCAATGGTAAAGGAATCCTGGACTTCATATGATGTTGTACCAAATAAACATCAAATGATTGATCTGTGCTATGAGTGTTCTTAAAAGCCTAGAGACTCGCACACAGCAAATGCATCTACTGTAATACAGTAAATATTCATTAAAATGTTCTAGTAAATAATAAGGAAAAATTCAGAACAAGTAGATAGACCAGATACTGTATGGATGGCTGTCGGGGTTTAACCCCAGCCAGCAGCTCAGCCCCACCCAGCCGCTCGCTCACTCCCCCTGGTGGGATGGGGGAGAGAATTGGAAGGGCAAAAGTAAGAAAACTCTTGGGTTGAGATAAGAATGGTTTAATAACTGAAATAAAATAAAATATTATAATAATGATAATGAAATAATAATAATAATAGTCATAGTAGTAGTAGTGAAAAGGAAAACAGCAACAATAAACAAACAAACAAAAAAAAGAAAAAAAAAAACAGAAAAAACAAGCGATGCAACCGCTCACCACCCACTGACCGATGCCCAGCCCATCCCCAAGCAGCGATTCTGAGGACAAGCTGAACATCTAAATCTATGAAGTCTAGAAAGAAAAATCACTTAAGAGGTGATTTAATTGAAGTATTTAAAATTTTAAATGGAACAGATAATGTCAACATGAGCTGCTATTTTCAGACCAGCACAAGAAGGTAGGACAAGAGGAACATAAATGGAAATTAAAGGAGAACAAATTCAGAACAGACGTAAGTACTCATCCATGATAAGAATAATAAACACATAAAAAACTGGCATGGCTAACGAGGATTTGAGGCAAAAAGGCTGGTGGCATTCTGATGGGATATGTGGTGGCTGTTCTGCAGTCAAGCAGTAGAGGCACATGCTGGTAAATAAAACCACTATGCTTCTCTTATTAACTTTCCATCTTATTAAAATTAAATCCAACTTAATAGTAGTCCTAGAGTTCAAAAGTCTTTCATTGCTCTTATTTATGTTAATTTTTAGGGTTTAGTCCTGTGAGGTCCCAAGCTCACCCTGAAAGCTACAAGCAACCTTCATGAGGAGTGGCATGGAAGATATTCTTCTTTTAATTCCGTCCTTCAAATTCTACTTTGAATCCTTCTTGTCCCTTTCCTGGGAAGCACTTTATAACATGTAAGGTCATATAGAAAAAAATTACCTGTAGAACTATTGTTGTGGTTTAACCCCAGCCAGCAACTAAGCCCCACACAGCTGCTCACTCACTCCCCCCTCAATGGGATGGAGGAGGGAATTAGAAGAGTAAAAGCGAGAAAACTTGTGGGTTGAGATAAAGGCAGGTTAATAGGGAAAGCAAAAGCCATGCCCACAAGCAAAAAAAAGCAAGGAATTCATTCACTCCTTCCCATGGGCACGCAGGTTGTTCAGCCATCTCCAGGAAAGCAGGGCTCCATCATGTGTAACAGCTACTTGGGAAGACAAACGCCATCACTCCGAATGTCCCTCTTTCCTTCTTCCCCCAGTTTATATACTGAGCATGATGTCATATGGTGTGGAACATCCCTCTGGTCAGCTGGGGTCAGCTGTCCTGGCTATGCCCCCTCCCAGCTTCTTGTGCACCCAGCAGAGCATGGGAAACTGAAAAAGTCCTTGACTGGTGTAAGCACTGCTCAGCAACAACTAAAGCATCAGGCTGTTATCAACATTATTCTCCTACTAAAGCCAAAACACAGCACTATGCCAGCTACTGGGAAGAAAATTAACTCTATCCCATCCAAAACCAGGACAGTGACACACACATATATGTCATTCAATCTGTTTCTACTTCAATTTTTCTATCAAAGAGTGCAAATAAATAGACTGCCCCCTCCTTTTAAAATTGCTTAAAACAGAAAAAAAATCTAAACACAGGGGCTAAATATCACAATATTTATTTCACAGAAAAATTCAAAAGCTTTAATTAATGACCACGAGATGCATCTGGCCATTTGGCTACGCTGGTTTGCTTTTTATTAGTAAATCAAATTAATCTTGTCCAGGTCATATTTGTGTTCTACAGACAAATACGTCTGGAGATGAGGAATATGTAGCCATTTACTGGGGTAGTAGGAGACCTAGCATAAAAATAAGGAAAGAGTCAAAGAGAAGATTTGTTTCAAAAGACAGTCTCCCTGGAATTCAGTTGTGGGACAGGTCTCTGTGTGCAGCCAGTGGCCTCCCGGCACCAAGCAAAGGCAAAAACCATACACCTTCACTCTGTCTCGGGAGCATGATGATGAGATAGTCCACACGTCTTTTCCTTTTCGGGATATTGCAAGGAGGAATAATTTAGGGGGAAAAAAAACCTGCCATGGGGTGAAACGTAATGTTGGTACTTTTGGTTTTGTGCTTGGTACTCTGCATGTCAAGCCTTTACTTTTTATTGTAAAGATGAAGCAACAAGAGGGAGATTTGGGGTGGTTTTCTCAAAAGCAGCAGCTCTGAGCGATAAAACCAGGCCAAATCGTGTCACTGTATATACGCAACCAGCAAGATTCAAGCGTTTCTTTCAGTTTGGTTGTAAACTCCTATAGGAATGTTTGTGTTTGAGCCTCCCAGCCTGAAAGGACACGGGCTTCTCCCTGTATGAGGAATATGAGCAGAGAAGGGGATTGCAAACCAGCTATTAAAACCTACCGAGCTCATTTGCTAAGAGGTTGTCAGGTCAGTAAGAATAAACTTCTCATTGTCAGGATTACAGCCGCACGTTCTCCAGGTTTATTATCCCACTGAATTCCAAAAATCATTCAGATTTTTCTGTTAATTGTAGGTGGTATATCCTCTCACAGATGTCCATAAGCATCTTAACATTTGACAGCTCAGCAGCAGCACAGGAGCCTGACGTCAACTGTAAAAAGCGATTTGAAGGCTAAGTCTTGCAGCAGTTACTTATGTGAGATCCCGCCCAAAGCGCGTGGAGGAATCCTGCTCGGAGCGTGTCCTGAAAGATGCACAGCTGTCACCTACTTCGTAGATACCATTACATTTACTCAGCAATAGATTGTTATTATTTAAGAAATAGAGTCAAAACCTCTTCAAAAGCAAACGACCTGAGACCTTCCTGCAAAAGCAGCGAGTTGCCCAGGACACACTTATGCGCCTTTGCTGCACAGCCAGGGAGGAGCACAGCCAAGGCAAAAACCATGAACCAAACCTTCCCCATCAACAACAGAGTCACAGGGATGGGAATTCCTTGTAGGAGGAAGCACTGTTTGCACCATTGCCGTCTTCCGCATAAGCCCCTGGGAGACCCAGCAGGAGACTCTGCGAGGATTTGCATCTCTGTATGTATACCGGGAGGCAGAGACAAGTTTGGGGAGACAGCTTCTGTCTGGGGAAAAAAATACCACCTCTGATCAGGTATGGCAAAGGTGTTAACCCCATGCAGGCTTTGGGAAGTGCTGCCAAGAGGGCTACAGCATGGTGTGGCCCTGGGCCATGGAACTATTTGGCCTGCCTCGGAGCTGGGAAGGGCACAGGGCGGCAGGAGCCGGGGCAGAAGCGGGGCCCCCTCCTGAGCAAGCCTGGCTCGGGGAGTGCCCGAGAGCCCGCACACAGGGGCCACGGCACAGGTTCATTACCCAGAGCAGGCAAATCCTACCCCAAAGGGAAGGTTGTAACATTTCCTTTTCCCAGTGTGAGCTACTCCCACTCGGGGACCATCTAGGGTGGGGGGTTATCCAACATTACATGGTGCGTGCGCTGTACAAGGGCTCTTTTAAGGTTTTGCTGACTCCTTGACGTACGCGTGCGCTGCCTTCCACACCTTCCCCTGATGCTTTCGGAAGACGCCCAAGAAGCAGGTACGCGTCCTCCCGCGGCGATGCGCAGTACCTCTGTGAGCGAGTGTCCTCGCACCTGGGAAGAATGACATCTCAGGTGACTGTTACATGGTGCGTGCGCTGTACAAGGGCTCTTTTAAGGTTTTGCTGACTCCTTGACGTACGCGTGCGCTGCCTTCCACACCTTCCCCTGATGCTTTCGGAAGACGCCCAAGAAGCAGGTACGCGTCCTCCCGCGGCGATGCGCAGTACCTCTGTGAGCGAGTGTCCTCGCACCTGGGAAGAATGACATCTCAGGTGACTGCAAGAAGCCACCACCTCCCGCCGCAGCCTGACAGGCTCCGCTCCCGCTTTCCCAGCCCGCGCCCTGGTTTGTCGCTGGATACTGGGACAGGGCACGGGGGCTGTGTCCTTGCACCGGGGTCCCCACACG
>NW_009258615.1:1014264-1014994 GCF_000687185.1 Egretta garzetta | reverse complement strand
TGCACCTCCAGCCCTTCCCCTCAGAAGCGCGGAGCCCTTCCTCTCCCCCCACGTCTCCCCCCACGCATCTCCTCCGAGACCCCAAATTTCATTTCTCGGCTTCTTAGCGCCCCTTAAACTGCCCGCACAGGGCACCCTTCCCACACGTCTCATAGTAAGTAGATTTCTTGCAGCTTCCTCCAGCTCTTAAAAAAAAAAATGCCCTCTGGATATTTCCTGAGTATATCGTGACACCGAAGTCTCGGGGGGGCAGAAGCGATGGCTTTCCCGGGAAACACCTGGGTGGGAGAAAGGGATAATGAGTGAGTCCGAGCAAGGTTATTGAAAGGGGCTGAAATTTGTTCAGAAGGATAAAACCTGCTCTCGTTCAGTGGCGCAAAGGTGGTCTCCGGCTTCGTGCTGCGCATGAAAGCGGGATTATTTATTTTATTAATTTTTTTCCCGGTAAGAATAATGATGTAAAAGATTTAATTCGTGCCGGAGTCGTTGATAATCAATTACCGTGGCTTCGTGGTCTCCCGCGAGCAGGCTCTCATCTCCGCCGGACCAAGCGAGGGGGCGGCGGAGGCGACGCCCGCCCGCCAAGCAGGGGGCCGGCACCCCCCGAGTGCGGCTCTCGGAGCAAAGCCGAGTTCGGGGGTGTCACCTCGGCGTGCTCTCCACACTGCCGCCTCTCCCCAGCACCAAAAAAAAAAAACCAAACCAAAAAAAAAAACCCAACCAAAACCCC
>NW_009258615.1:1013924-1014127 GCF_000687185.1 Egretta garzetta | reverse complement strand
ACGAGTCGCCTTTACACAATTCACGCGCCTGCAACAGTTTCC
This sequence comes from Egretta garzetta, assembly GCF_000687185.1. Taxonomy (NCBI): domain Eukaryota; kingdom Metazoa; phylum Chordata; class Aves; order Pelecaniformes; family Ardeidae; genus Egretta; species Egretta garzetta. Next base: position 1,014,085 of record NW_009258615.1, on the reverse strand, counting down.
AAAAGCTTCTTATTTAGGGCCATTTTCTTTCGGGGAAAGCACCGCTTCAAGGCAAGCAGTCTTTCATCCGCGAGAAGTTGCCCTCTTGAGACGGCCTTCAGAAGCCCCACGGCCCGAAGACCGACCCTGATACGCAACGGAGCCCGCTTCTGAACCAACGG
>NW_009258615.1:1010345-1011825 GCF_000687185.1 Egretta garzetta | reverse complement strand
GGGCACGTTCACCCCCCCCGGCCCCCCCCCCCCATACACACTGGCAGCCAGGAAACCCATCTCCCCTCTGCCACCCCTGCCATCCGTCCGTCCGTCCATCCATCCAACCAGCTTCTCAGATCCAGAGCCCCAGCTGCAGCTCTCAGTGCCTCGGACAGTATTTATTATTATTTTATTGTTATTTTTATTATTAATATTATTTGGATGGTTCCTCACCCTCTCCTCCTCCAACGTAGGACTTCTCCGCCACCCCCACCCTGACCCTCACCCCATCCCCACCCTGCCCGCCGAGGACTCTCGCGATTCGGCACGACTAGTTCATGGTATCCATGTTGTCAGTGTAATTTGGTGTAGACTTTTTGTTTGTTTGTTTTATTTTGCTTCGGATTGGTAGAGACTCGATCTTGTCTGGGAGAGAGAAAGAGAGAGGAAAAAAAGGAGAGGGGAAAAAAAAAAAACAAAACAAAAACAAAACCAACCGGCAAAACCAAATGCAGCTCAAAAGAGGAGATCAAGGACTCCCTCGGTGGATCGTAAGGAGGATTATTTTTGACATCTGTTTGAGTCCTTGGTCTTCCGACTCGTTGCAAACTGAGTGTGCCTTGTATGGTGCTGAATGTAAGGAAGCCTCCTTCAGATCCCCCCTGCTCTTGTTGCCCATGTTACTCCTGTACTCCATGATCCCTGGCAAAGGATAAATATGTCACAAAAGGGTGAGACTTAATATTGAAACTCCAGACTTCTTCTTTTCCTTTTTTCCTGAGATCTTTCCGTGTTCGGGGAGGGAGGAGTTACGGATTTTTCGCACTTTCCAGTTGTATTAAAGTTGTTGTTATTATTATTTTTATATTCAATGTGAATATTTCTAGTCAGGCTTTTTAAGAAATCGATGTAACGGGAAATTTTAATACCATGAGTGCCTTTTACAGTTCTTCTGCAGACCTCTCCTTCAGGGGCGGGGATTTCTGATCTGCTCAGCAATGTAATTACAGTCTCTTTCTTTCAAGGTAACTCATTGCTTTTTTTTTTTTTCTCCTTTTTTTTTTTTTTTTATTTCCCTCCCTTGATTTCTTTTAATGGCACTGTGCACTCAACTAGATTATTTACTTCAAATGAATTGTGAATGTTTGTAAGCTACCCGCTGTACTTTTTTTTTTTTTTTTTTTTTTTTTTTTTTAATTTATAAACTTTAGTTTAACACTTAGCTCTGCCACTTGTGTCGTTTCTGGGAGTGGATGCGGATTTCCCCAGCAGCTTTTTCCCCGCAGCAGACTTCAGGCTGTAGCTCAGACCACGTCCCTCCTTTTCCCGCTTGCACGGAGGCTGGCAGTGGCTCAGGAGGGAACCAGCGGCTCCGGTGGCAGGGATCGCGGGGCCTGGTGGACATCTCGCCCTCCAGTCCCCAGGGCCGCCCTGCACCCCTGCAGCGCCCGTGACCGGTTACCTCTGTGGGAAGCGGAGGGAGCGAAGGGGCTGGGGC
>NW_009258615.1:1007815-1009484 GCF_000687185.1 Egretta garzetta | reverse complement strand
CGTGGCGCCGGGGGGGACGCTTCGGTCTCGGGTTTGTGCCGCCGGGCGGGTGGGCAGGACGTCGGCGAAAGGAGCGCTCCAGACGCCGCGGTCCTGGCGAGAAGGGTGCTCTGCGGAGCAGACCTGGCAGAGGCGCGAGGACTGACATTTATTAGGCCCGATCCTGAAACCCTTTTTCTTTTTGCCTTTTTTTTTTTTTTTTTCAACTATTTCCTTCCGCCTTTCCCACCGCTTTCCCTCCTGGGAAAATGAAAGTTTTGGACGGCAGGAGCAGGGCCCCCGTGCACTCGCGAAGGTGAAGAGGAGCCCCCGCTGCCCCGCAGACAGCTCAGTTTGCTCCTTTTCTTGCCCCTGGGGATGCCTCTCTGCAGCAGCCCCGTGTCCCCGTGTCAGATTTGCAACCCCACGCAAGACACAGAGCCGCTGACTCCCATCCCAGCCTCGATGGGGCGCCTTACACCAGCGGAGGGGTTGGCCCCGGTGGGGATGGGGAGGCAAGGCGGCGGGGGTGGCTTTCGGCGAAGCTGGTTGTAGTTCCTATCGAGCTCTCTGTTCGAGAGAGAGGATTATTTCGAAGCCGCCTTTTTTTTTTTTTTTTTTTTTCCCGTAGGACACCGTGTTTTATTATTTTTTTTCGTGCCTGCTGACGGATGTAGCGCTGTAGGAAACCGCCTGATATGAAAAGAAAGCGTCGGTCGTTAGAGCTTCCCCGGGGCTCCCCGGGTTGTAACACTGGATAACACACGCAGACTGCAGCGTCAAACTATTTTTCTTTGAATCCGGTAAAACTAAGATGCATTTTACTCGAGACAGATATTGCTGAAAAAGACGGTCCGAGTGAAGTTACTTGGAATTGCAGGATTATGTTTAATATCGAATATTTACTGATATTACGTCTTCGTTTGACGTTGACAAAACCCGATATTTGAGGAACGTGAGTATTTTTGCATCGGGAAAATTTAATCGATAATTTAAGAGACTTTTACCGGAATTTGGAGGCGTTTCTATTCCTGTTTTTACTGACAATTTTACGATTTGAAATATAGAGCAAACGCTCAGAGTATTTTTGTCTTTTCCTAATGACAAAATCCCCGGTAACCCACGCGGAACTGCCCCAAGGCCAAAGGAATTAGCCCGGATTTTCGGCGTTTGAGTTACCAGCAGACCCTGGGCTCTCTCCATCCCACCCCCGCCACCCCCCAACACACATTCAGCTCATCAGCACATCCACGGCCGCAGCATGAAAATAATCCCCCAAAACGATACGCCCCAATTTCGGTCTCCCTCCCAAACCTTGAAGCCGTACGAGAGCCGTGGGAATCATTTTGCATCCGGCCGTGGACAAGCTCCGACCTTAAAGAAAACAGTCGCGATAGAAAGAGGGGGGAGAGAGAGAGAAAATCCCGAAGAAATTCGATTGTTGAAACGTGATGTAAATTGTGTATATCTTTGTATATGTCTCCATAGGCGCTTGTCTTCGTGTATTAAACACCCGCACCGGCGCAGAGCCCCACCCTGAACCGGGGCGCTGCCTTTATTTAGAGATGCCTCCCGCTTGCTCGCGGGGTAATAAAACAGGAAAGCGCCTCAATTCCCCCTCACGCACCCGCACCCACCCTCGCCAGGCAGAAAGCGGCCACGCTTCCCCGGCAGGAGGAGAAGCAGGAGG
>NW_009258615.1:1005860-1006293 GCF_000687185.1 Egretta garzetta | reverse complement strand
AGGGGCCGCGGGGGGGCTGCCCCGCTGCTGGCCACCGGCAGAAGGCGACCTGCAGGGACTGCTTGCTGTCCCCAAAGGCGTGCAAGCTGCCACCGGGACTGGTGTCTCATGTCCTTCCACCAGAGCAGGGACACAGCTGTTAATAATACACATATATATATAGGTGATAGCGCTCGTAGGTATTTCGAACTTTTTTTTTTCTTTCTTAAAAAAAAGAAGGGGGGGAAAAAAAGCATGGGAGCTAAAAAGGCTACACGCAGCCTTTTCATGCACGGCCGATTGGAAACCAAAACAGTGCTTCCACACCGAGCGCGAACGACCAGAAAACCATAAAACGGGTGGCGAGGCAAAGCAGGGTGTGATTTTCAGCTTCCCGGGGCTGGTGGGCACCAGCGCGGGAGCAGGGCCCCGGCGGGCCGGGGCAGAGAGGGGA
>NW_009258615.1:1003988-1004792 GCF_000687185.1 Egretta garzetta | reverse complement strand
CTGCGCAGCCCGAAAGGCACCGGCCGAGAGCCCGCGGGGCCGTTTTCCTCCGTGAGGGATGTCGTGAGCGGATTTACCGAGGTGGCGGCGTCGCCGCTCTGTTCTGCGCGGTGGCACAGTGCTTTTAAAGGAACACAGCAAAGAAATAATTTTTACTTGGTTAACTAAAAAAAAAAAAAAGACGATTCGCGACTCCCTTTATTCAGTTAAGGATAAAACCCGGGGAACTTCTGCGTACATATTACTTTTCCCCAGCGACCGCAACAAGGAAAGAATATACGCGCTCGTTCGCTGGTTATGAACACCGCTCTGCAGGGGTGCAGACTGTCACTCTGCCAAGTGACTGTGAAAGTTCCTTTAATTTGCCTGAAATGTACCAATTTATCGGATTAAAAAAAATAATAAAACGCCTGGAAAGAAAAGGACGATTTTCCTCGCTCTTAGAGAAAAACTGTGGCGTGATGCTTTGAAAGCGCGGGTCTGCACCGTGGATTCGCGGACCCTGGGACGCTGGGCTTAGATGTCCGTGGCAGGCTGTGGCCCGGGGAATCACAATGGCATAGTTTCTCCAAAAATACTTCCAAAAGACACTGAAATATCCGCTTCGTTTTTGCGAACAAATTATTTCGCTGAAGAAGGATCAGAAACGAAGGTGCGAGGAAAAAAAAATAAAATAAATCTATCGCAAGCCCTCGCCGTAAGGGGAGAATTTTAAAAGGAAAACCCCACATTTTATATTAGAAAAAAGTATATGCAACCTTTGCAACGTGGAAATTACTTGTAGACTGATCTCGCCCCGGGAAA
>NW_009258615.1:1002834-1003202 GCF_000687185.1 Egretta garzetta | reverse complement strand
GGCGGCTCCCGGCCTCCCGCGGCCCAGCAGGGAGGGTCTCCTCAATGCCAGGCCTGTGTATTTGTAGTTTGATTTCGCACGTCAAGGATAATTTCTTCATACAACTTAATGGACGCGGCTTGACATCCATAATGATCGCTAATCATTCAAATTATTTTTGCTAGCGCCCAGACATGTTCCAGTTGTTGTGATAGATCGCGTTTCACCCATAATGACGGACAATTACCATTTCTAATTCGCCGGCTTTTGACACCTAAATCCACCCACCATATGTGGCTGAAACGCGCCGGGCTCGGCTGCGAGGCCCTGATGACATTTGCAGCAAGGCCCGCTCCTCCAAGAGGGGCACCTGGGATGCCACCCCTCCA
>NW_009258615.1:985634-1001342 GCF_000687185.1 Egretta garzetta | reverse complement strand
CAGCGACAGGGCCCCCCAGCGAGCAAAGGCCGCGAGTCCTGCTTTGGGCAGCTGGCGGGGGGGGAGGGATGCCGTCCCTATGGTCTTCGTAAGGGAGAAGGTTGAAGGGTGTCTCCATCAACCTGCTTTAAAACAAGGACCAGAGGGATCGCCTGCCTGAGGTTTCTCCATCCCCGGCCAGGTATTTTGATGAGGAGGCTTATTTCCAGTCAAAATTCCACGGCGTGTCCAAGATGCTATTGTAGTTTCCTCAAGAACTAAACAAAATACTTTCTCAGCCCTCGATTTCGAGGTAAAGAAGACGGAAAAAAAAACCCCCACCACCTCACTGCATGTTAAAAATTAGGGCGCTTCAAGTCAGCTGGTGCCAACTGACTGCCAGGAGCGAGGGCTTCTCACCTGGGAAAGGCAGGCTGGCCCAAAAGGCCCCGGTCCTCAGGCGGACCCTGACAACAGCAGGGGAGAGAGAAGGGGTGGATAGGGAGTTTGGGAACCAGGCCCCTCCTCTGCACCCTCGCTCCCCCTCACATGTGGGACTCCAGCCCCGTATCTTTGCTGCCCTGGGTGCTTTATCCCACCAACCCTCATTGCTGCAGGGCCCCGAGTGCCACTGAGCTCTCCCACCTGCGTCTGCACCACTGAGGTGCTCCAACATCTCATCCTTCCTCCCCTCACCCCCAAGGGATCTGCCCGGTTTTAGGCCAGCAGAAGTGCTCAAGTAATGACACTCAGTGAACGTTTTTCTTGGTTGCAACTGGGAGCTCCAGAACTGTGTCATGCAAAGGAATAGACCCCACGTCCCTCAGTGGGAGCAGAACTGGGGCTCAGGCACTTGGGTAGTGCTAGGAGCGCCATCAAGGACACCCCAGGAAGAAGCCCCCAAACTCAGCAGAATTGTTAATGACCTTCACTGGGTTTGGACATACCAGTGTGAGTAAAGGGTCTTTAAAGTTTATTTCCCTACCAGGACCCTGCCAGGTGTCTGGACTGCAGGTAGCTCCATCTCTGCCAGGATTGATCTGGGCGTTTTGCCACATTTTAGGTGATGCTCACACCTTCTCCACTCCGACCTTCACAAGCTCACCCTCGTTGATTGTAGTGAGCTTCCTAAAACAAGCAACAAGACAAAACTATGGCGTTTAAGAACTCATAAATAAATTTTCCTGCATGTCTGTGACAAAGATTAGGCTCTTACTGTATGTGTCGCTCTAGCCAGCTACGAAGATAATGAATTTGGAAAAAAAGCCACCAACCCCAAATTAACACCCTAGATCTCTGTTCTTTGCTAGGATAACCCCCGGGGAAGAAAAGCAATGTTCCAGTGACAGGTGGTCAGGTTTCCTTGCTAGCTTTTGCAAGATATATATTATTTTATGCCTTAACACACCATCTTAAACCTAGAGATCTCAGAGGTCTATGAGGAAGCAAGACCTGTTCCGCAGCGAGAACTGTTTTTTCATTCCTTCTACAGGGTGTTTTCTAGGTATTCTGGGAACACAAAGGTCTCTTAGCTTCCTAGCAAGATTTCCATAGGGGTATCAAGGAAAGCACGGAGTCCTCAGTGCTGCTTGCTTCTGTCCCCGCTCCCAAGAGATCCAGCTGAACCAGCCCGGCGTCCCTGGCTGGCTTGGTACGTGGGGTCTGACACTGCCATCTTGTGTTCTAGAGTTTCAGCTATTATTTACAAAAACAGAGACTCTAAGAGTCACTAAGTTTCAACGAAAAGGTGTGGTTTGCAAAGAAAAAGGTGTAGGTGAGTCCGCAGACGGTTAAACAGACACTCTCAAAGGGAGGTGCCAAGTGCCCGTTCTATTTAACAGCCGAAATTTCAATATTCTAGCTTCTAACTAAAGAGCAGAGTTTAAGCATAATTGAGCCCGTTGGATCTTTCAAAGGTTGAGCAGTTTTTTCTGTATTTGTCATGGTTCAGCTCAGGCTTTGCTCATCTCTCAGGTCTCTCCAGTGGCACTTTCCTTCTAGACATGTTTACCATTCTCTAGGAAGAAACCAGCAGAGTTTATTTATCCTTTGTGGACACAAACATGAAGGTCATGTCAATAGTTTCCTGTGCATTTTCTGCCTTTGCTACCACCACCGCAGCCTCAAATAGATCTCTACAGACTCACCATGCAGTTTTGGTGAATGGCTTCAACAGGTAAAACTGCCTGAAAGAGAAAAGCTATGGAGAAGAATTCAAACGAGGCAAGACGAGGCAGTTTTACCCTAGCTTAATCATTTGAACTGATTGGCCCAGACATCCGGACAGTGAGGACAGATGGAGCTGCACCCATTTTATACCCACTACTACACATAGAAACATATTGGGGAGCTGGAAAGGGAGGGGTAAAATGGGGACAACAGGGACATCTATGGAAATGCAGAAGGGCTGTCAAACTGTGTCTTTACTTTTAAATTATCTAATTTCTTTCCTTACAGAGGAGGCCTAGTAGCACGTTAAAGAGAATGACCCAAAGTTTATTTAATGTTTCCCAACTTTTTTTTTTTTTTTTTTTGGTCTGTTATGACCTAGATTACTTAAACACAGTTTTCTTTCTTAATTAAAATAAGTGCAGATTGCAAATCACTGTATCCTTTTAAAGGTATTAAAGTCTTATAAGAATGGTGTAATCGGAGTAAGTGATGAAAACTTTCTGGTCAGGACTTCAAAACATGTCAAATTAATAATGAACAACTTGAGTAAGGTGTTGCAAATAATGTTAATTAAAAATGTCCACGTGCAGTCCCTTTGAGGGCATATGAATAAATATCTAACAGTTTCTATTGGGCTCTCGGTTTATGCTGAAAATGAGGAAGTCTTTATAATTCATAACCATTACAGAGCCTTTATGAACGGTGTTTCTCATATTTCCCACTGGAAACCATTAGATAATCTGTTTTTATTATACAGAGCCAAACATTTGGCTTAATATTTTTGTTTTAGAACAGACCACAGAGTTGTGGGGATATTAGCCATCTCATAATTTTTAGGGGTGCCTTAAAACCATGTACATTTATTCCTGTCTTGAGAGTTCCTTAAAGTTACAATCTTTGATCCTGGTTCTCCTAAAAATGTTACCCAAGATACATATAAAACAGGCATTAAAGGAGTTTCCTACTCTATGTTTCTTCATTAACCATCTACCTTACCACCCACCAATGCTGTGGATTTAAGAGTCTACATAATTGAGTCCGTAAATTAACAAAAAAATCCAGACAGCTGGAGCAACCAGGCAGTAGATGGTACATTGGCCTTAATGTTCTCATATTAGCACATTAAACAAGCAGAAAGGGAGCTTTTAATTATACCTGGTTTTCTTCTTTTTTTTTTTTTTTCTTTTTTAATGGCACCAAGATACATGTCTTTCCCTGACCTTCCTGCAAAGTCAATATATTTTTTTGGACCAAAGCTGAATTAAGAGAGATAACAAAAGTGCGTGGATTGAAGGATTACTCTGAGTATCTGAGAAAGATCGTAAGGAGGAAGTCACGGACTTGAAGCACAATCCCAGCTGGGGTTTGGTGTTCTAAACTATGAGTTATTCAGCATTTCAAACTGACAGCTTGTAAATGTAAATGTTATTAAATGCAGAGCAATAAAATTTCGTAAGTTTCTGTCATTTTGAATTTTAGTGGCTCAGATTGAAGCCTCCAGCCTTTTAAATCACCACTTGTATCAGCACAGCTCTAAAGCATTCACCATTCTTAAATGTGTGCTTTTCAAAGCCTTGTTATTGCCTTTGCTCACAAAATATCCTTGTCAGGATCCAGGTATGCATGCCTCATGTCAATGATAGCCTGACAGGCTCATGCCCTCTGTTGTGTTTACATTGCATGTTGTGTAAAGATTTCTTCTCTCCATTCTCGGTAGTCAGAAAATAAACCAGGGTTAGCAGGGATATCACCCTTCAGACCAAGCGGATTTTCTCCTTTGATCTCCAAAAAAATTCTCTTCATGCATATGGCAAGAGTCTGGCTTAAAGATCCCTGGTTTGCACTTGAGGCAGACATCGAATGATTCAGGACAAATGAAAACATACCAACACCTACCAGTTAAAGCTAAAATCTGGCAGGGAATATTTTGGAAAAGTTCTTGCATGACAAAGTAAGATCAGTGGAAATCTCTGGCAACATTTTAATGGATTAACAGAGCTTGAGGAAAAGGCAGTTTTGTGTAGGCAAAGAATCTTGGCCAAACAGCTCAGACGTTTATGAGAGCAATTTTATTCAGAAGATTACAGCTGCCACTGACGCACCAAAGTGAAGTGACAGAACTGCACAGAATCCAACAGGTTTGTGATTGCCAGTGGGGATCTAAAATCCAGCCACTTCACTTGATGTGCTCCAGCAGTCACAGATACCTATGTGAGTATGAGCGTCTGCGGGTGTGGGTGTGCATTTGTCCATTTAAAGGAATGCTATCAATTAGATCTATCAAATTTTCTCCTAGAAACATGTACTGTAATTATAAGTAACCATAGCAAATCACTCCAAACATTTCAAATGGTGTTGCATGGTGAGAAAGATTAAAGAGCCAGCACACCTAATCGTAAGTCTGAACCTCGGTTCTCATAGTACTCTAAATGTGTATTTTTTCTAATTTTCCCTAAGTAAAGTAAAGTAAAGTAACCAAACTAAACTAAACTAAACTAAACCAAACCCAACAGAACCTGATCAACTATTAGATGATAAAAGGGTATTTGGTGGAATCCTTAAGACACTGAAAAAAATACCTAATCTCTTGTTGGTAACACTTGCGTATTCTCAAAGCCTTAATTCCAAGGTTTCGTCTTGGTCTATTTGAGAACAGAGTTAGATACATCAATTCTGTCACAGCTGTTGCCTTTAATTTTTCTTGGTGTCCTTTTCCTAATTCTCTCTTCCTTACTATTTTCCATATATATCTGGCTGATAATACATCTCTATAGTTTGGCTAAACATAGATCTGAGATAATCATGCCATAAAGCTACTCCCAGCTCCATCAAGAATACCTATAGTTTTGGCAGCGGTAAGTGAACTGCCCCCAAAGATGTCAAATTTCCTGGGGGGAAATGAGTTTGGGAGTACAAAACTAGGGTTGACTGAAAGCATTTTTGATGAGTCCTGACTTTTGATATCACACCAGAAGAAAATCAATACATAGCAGGGTTTTGAAAATCAGTTACCCACATATGTAATGCTGCTGGTCGTATTCACTTACGGATTACTGGCAGTTAGTTCTGATTTTAGTTTGTTGAGTACAATAAGAAAGAAGGACAGGAAAAGTATCTGAAATTCTAGCTCTTTGTCATTCCAGCTGAGACACATCACCAGTGAGCTGTGACCTTTACTGTGTTAAATAATATCATTAGTATCCAAGAGAGTATGTTTAGTAGAGCTACGACAGGCCAGCTGCTGAATCAGACTGTGATGCCCACCTGCCCAGCCAGGGCAGTGGTTGAGTCCCCATCTCTGGAGGTATTTAAAAGATGGGCAGACATGGTGCTTAGGCACATGGTTTAGTGGTGGGATGGCAGGGTTAGGTTAATGGTTGGACTTGATGATCTTAAAGGTCTTTTCCAACCTAAACGATTCTATGATTTTATGACATCAGCTCTCCAGCTTGCTGGATGTCACAGTAGCTGAAGTGACAGCAGGGGTTTGTGCCCAGCTCATGTCATGGTTTAAGTCACTGATGAAGATGACTTCACATGAAGGCTGTGGCGTGGGTGAGGTGTGGGTGCACATTCATTTCTGCCAAGTCTCTTGCTGTGGTGGTGGTAACCGGGGGCAGTAGTTTGGCAACAAATAATGGGGAGGGTGGGGATGATAACATCATGAATTGCTGCAGCTGCCTGCTCTCTGAAAGCGACTCGGAGCCCTCTGCCACGGGGGGTAGTGACACGAATGCCTGTCAGGCACAACAGACAGTTCAAAGACGATTAAGACATGTTACATTTAATTATTCAAATGGGGATAATTTTCTGGCAAAGTACACTGGGGTAGTTAGCGCTTCAGTCATCTTTGCCTTCATTCGCTGACATGTTGCACTGAAATGGCACAGCTGGATGGTTTGTGGAGGTAGCGCTAGGCTTCATCCTCTCTTGCCCTGTATCTTATATATTCCCTAACAGCAGTACCTACCTGAGTAGGAGGCTACTAAATGACTCTTTACAGACATTTCAAACTCATTTTGGACTGGAATAGTTGCCTACTGAAGAAAATCAGGCGCAGGTGTCTGCAGGCAGTGCAAACCTACCTCTCCCATGGAAGTTTCACAGGAAAGTGTGCATCCTGCTAATTCCAGACTGAGGTGTACACCTGACTGTATTGCTCATACATTCATAGCAGCTAAAATCTGTAGTCAGGCATGAGGATCTCAGTTCACTAGGTGATGAACCCAGGCATAGCCAATAGATCATATTTGTTCCTTAAAAATGGCAGATTGCAACCTAGGGATAAAGAAAAAAACAGAAACTTGCCACAGTCATGGGGAAGCACCAAGAAACAATGAGACAATTTTATTCAGTATGACAGACAGCTGTACTGGATCATCAGTACCTTCCAGCTGCCAAGACATTCATAGACAAGGAGGTTGAGCAGTGAAGGAGCAGAAGAGCAGGCTCTCCATCTCTTCACATCTGAGTCCTCCTGTACTTGGACAGGTCATGTTTTTTCCCATACAATATGGGAGCTTCTTGAAGAGCTATGCAGATGCATAACCAACATAATTCGAAGTCTAGAGAGATCTCTTTCTGAAGAAAAGCTCCTGGAACAGGGATTCAAGTTTTGCCAAGTGGATCACAACCCAGAATACTTTTCTATCCTATATAGAGACCGGTAAAATAAAGCCTAGGAGTCTGGGGAACTAATTAGGTTTGAGCACACTGAAAGCATGGTTGGTATGCGCTGCAGTGAGCACAGAACTGCATGTTTAGGTATAGCAGTCATGACTAACATCTGCAGTTTAGTGTTGGAGATGAATGTATTTTTTGAGAGGTCAAGGTAGGAAACCCCGAGCTCTGATCTTGCCTTTGAGGCTGACATCATATATGACTTTGAGCACAGGTCAGTTAGACTTGGCAGAAAGGGGATTGCCGTGGGTTTCCCATGTCAAGATTCATTCAACTCATGTATGTGCAGTTCCTTGGATGGAGATCAATAGCGAATAATTATTGTTGGAGAGGCTAATCATACAAATGCTGAAAGGGACATATTCACTATTCATGACAGTCTTAAAACTCATTTGCAATTAATAATCTATTCAGAAAATTGAGTTAGTCTTCTTGTGAACTGTTCACAAGTAGATTGTATCTTCACAGACAGATTATATAAAGGCATTTACTAATCTACTTCCAAGGGACTTCTTTTGGCATAAAGTTCAGTGTGAAAAAGAGTAATTAATAAGGACCTGCAGGCAAGTGGAAAATAGGATACATTGCAACACAGGCTTACTTAATGTGTCAGATTAATGTGACAGTTTTCTTTGCTGAAAGATTTTTTAGACAAGGGTGATAGGGTAGGTATCATCTATGTAGACTTTGATAAAGAAAGAGCAGGTACTCATTAAATTTGAAAGGTGAAAATCAGTAGACAAAGTGAAGATGGAGAACTAGCTAAAGAAAAAATGATGATGGATATTACTGAAAGAAGTATTGGATTGCAGGGGATGGGCTACCTCAACACTAAGCTTCAGGTGCAATCTTGTGTAATGCATTTCTTAATGTGCTGCCCACAAAAAGTAGGATCAGGCTGATTAACTGGCGAGAGGATGGTGGGAAGCTATAGAGGAGGCTCAGGATACTGGGCCAAAAGAATGGGATAACTCTGTGGTCTGAAACACTTCATGTGGGATAAGATTCAGCCATCTAAAGTGCAAGGTCATGCACTTGGAAACTAGTAACCAAATCTCCAGGAGAAGATAAGACATCATAGCGAACGATTTAAGAGGACAATGAGATGGCTACTATGTCTATTGGAAATGTGATTTACTTGTGAAAAAAGCAAATGCAGTTGTAGTGCTCAGCCATAAAAGCTGGGGGAAAGGAGGAGGAAGGGGGGACATTTGAGGTTATGGCACTTGTCTTCCCAAGTAGCTGTTATGCATGCTGAGAGTCTGCTTTCCAGGAAGCATCTAAACATCTACCTGCTGCTGGGAAGTAGTGAATGAATTCCTTTTTTTGCTTTGCTTGTGCATGCATCTTTGTTTCACTTAATGAACTGTCATTATCTCAACCTTTATTTCTTGCTTTTGCCCTTCTGATTCTCTCCCCCATCCTGCTGAGGGAGAGTGAGCAAGTGACTGGGTGGGAGTTTATCTGCCAGGTGGGGTCAACCCACCACATGGAGTCAAACCAGCAGGCTCTAGAACAAGTTTCCAGCAAGAGTGGTGGGGGCAAATGACTTCCCTGCTTTTGTGATGGAACTTGATGGTTTCCTTCAGGAATTGTACAACAGGACACGTGATTCAGGTGGGTCCTTCCAACCTGCAGTCCTAGATGCTAGAAAATAATCCTAGAATTAATTTCCATGTTGTTATGAAAGGAAGAAAAAATTAATGGCTTTTTATTGGACTGGTAACAGGTCAACACCATGAGAAAGACAGCTTACTCCATTATTTTAACAAGGATTGTGGTTTGGAGACAAGGAACAGGAGTTCCCAGTGATCCTTTGTGTTCAGCTGGGAAACTTCAAATTTGCGTGAGTGTTGTGGTTTAACCCGGCAGGCAGCTGAACACCACGCAGCCGCTCGCTCACAGGCCCCCCTCCCTCAGTGGGATGAGGGAGAGAACCAGAAAAAAAAGTAAAACCTGTGGGTTGAGATAAAGGCAGTTTAATAAAACAGCAGAGGAAAAGAATAACAACTATAATAATGGTAACAGAATATACAGAATACACAAATCAAGTGATGCACAATGCAATTGCTCACCACCTGCTGACTGATGCCCATCCCATCCCCGAGCAGTGATCACTTGCCCCCCCAGCCAACTCCCCCTGACCATGACGTCCTATGGTCTGGAATAGCCCTTGGGCCAGCTGGGGTCAGCTGTCCTGGCTGTGCCCCCTCCCAGCTTCTTGTGCCCCTGGCAGAGCAGGGGAAGCTGAAAAGTCCCTGAATGGTGTAAGCACTGCTGAGCAACAACTAAACCATCAGGGTGTTATCAACACTATCCTAAATCCAAAACAGAGCACTATGCCAGCTACTGGGAAGAAAATTAACTCTATCCCAGCCCAAACCAGGACAGTGACCCTCTCAGTAGAAGTTTGTCCTGGTTTCAGCTGGGATAGAGTTAATTTTCTTCATAGAAGCTAGCATAGTGCTGTGTTTTGGATTTAGTACTACAAGAATGTTGATAACACACTGATGTTTTTAGTTGTTGCCAAGTAGTGCTCAGACTACTCAAGGACTTTTTGAGCTTCTCCTGCTCGGCCAGGTGCATAACAAGCTGGGAGGGAGCACAGCCAGGACAGCTGACCCAAACTGACCAATACCATATAACGCCATGCTTGGGGGGGGCGGTTAGTCGGTTGTGGGCAGAGTGATCACTGCTCAGGGACTGATCGCGGCTCGGGGGAGTGATCGTGGCTCGGGACGGGCTGGGCATCGGTCGGCGGGTGGTGAGCAATTGCATTGTGCATCATTCGTTTTGTATATTCTGTATATTCTGTTACTATTCTCATTATTACTATTATTTTCTCTTATTAAACTGTCTTTATCTCAGCCCATGGGTCTAGCCTTTTTTCTCCTTCCCGATTCTCTCCCCCATCCCACTGAGGGAGGGGGGAGTGAGCAAGTAGCTGCATGGTGCTTAGTTGCCAGCCGGGTTAAACCACGACAAAGTTAGACATACTTTGTGTGAATTCCAGTTGCCTCTTCTATAAATGAGTTCTTGTTCTGAAGGTCTTTTTGAGCCCTTCTCTTTCTCTAACTGTTGTTGTTGTTGATATGTAGCCTGGCTGTTGCTGGATTTTCTGCTCTGAGCTAGGCAGCATGCTTTCCTTCAACAGTGAGAAAAAGTGTTTACCACACTGAAAATGTGGTGTGGCTTTACTAGCAAATTTGGCTAGTGGAAAGACCAGAGAACTTGTTTGTGCATTCACACAACTGGAGAGCAAGTTTCCAATGTGGGTTTTTATGTTAGCTGTGGCCAGGATTACCGTTCATGTCTTAAATACTAGCCAGGTGTTGGTTAGCTATTTCCTTTTCCACAATGCAGGGAGAATTTAGCACCCTACACAAAGAAAAAAGCTACAACTTAACTTTACTCCTCTCTCCCCAGCACAGATATGCAGAAGGAGACACGTTGTTTGGGATGGCATGCCTTGGTCACTTTTGCGGGAGGGAGGATGCGGTTAGCCTTCTCTTAAACATTTAGCTTGGCCTCCATAGTCTTGTGCTTGGTGAACCTCACTGGTCCTGTTTTACTGGGTAGTTTGTGGGGAGCAGCTGGCTAGCGGTTCTTCCCTGTTTTATTAGGCAATGTAGTTCATAAAAGTTGCGGCCTTCAGTTTAACCATATTCCTGTGTGGAAAGTCTTGTTCACTGCAGTGTCTGGGCCAGAGACGTTTACATCACTGTAATCAACAAGCACTTAAAGCAGTTATTCCTTAAATGACCTTGGGTTAGCAGGGAGCAAGATGGAAGAATGCCCTTCCAAAAGCAAGGATTTCCAGCTTGAGTAGGATCTGTTTTTATGTGTATAAAAACAAGCGATTATTTACCATTTCTACTCAGCTGTCAGTCTAGTCAGCCACATTAATCACTGAGTCTGACTCAAGGCACAGTAACCAAGCAGCGCAGAAGAAAAGACTAGCTGGTAAAAACGTTCGAAATAATACTCAGGAAGAAGAAAGAATTTGGGTTTTATTTGCAAATCTCTAGCGCAATTAAAAGTAACAGCTGCTTTCGACTCTGCTCCAGAGCAGAGTGACAAAATCAACACAGTAATACAAGTAAATATGTTAATTTTTTTTAAATACACATTCCACTTTCTTTGTCGACAATTTTGCTTTTCTTTTCCAGCAGAACACTTTCCCCATTCAAACAGACGAAATGGCAATTTCTACCTTGAAGAAGAGGAGGGTGTATGGATCCCAGCCTCAGAGACTTGAAATATAAAAATTGATGTGGATGAAACAGAAAAGGAAATGTGTGTGCTTGTGTGAGCACGGGAAGAAATAGCAGAACAAAAGTTGAAAGCATGGCTTGTATTGGTGACAGAGGACACAGCTCCTGTCAATCACTGAGAAATGTGTTGTTTCCATCAAGCGCTGAAGGGGACAGCACGGACGACTCCCTAGCTAATGACCCTGCATTCCTCACAGGGATGGCAAAAAGGTCGCAGACTCTCATACATGCTGCTCCTTTTTCCGTCAGCCCAGAATTCCACCTCATTCGGCTCGATTCGCACCTTTCCCCAGAGCCTGGGAGAAGCACACGGCTCTGACACAGGGAAGGATGACACAAATTATTCTCATTATAGCCATTTCCTATGTAGGTAGTGATTTTGGGCTCCTTTGTAGCTACTTGAGTGTAGGAAATGCCACCTGATACTGTATGCTGGAAAATTCACACACACACAGAAGTCTAGTTTGCATTCGTGCGGTATTTTGCATTTGCAAAAATAGTGCAACTGTGGATGCCACATTTACTTAGTCAGGGTAACTTAAGAACATGGGGAAAAGGAACCAAAACTGGAACTGTGCTATTTCTTCCCCAAACCAAAACTGATTACTATCAATTATTTTCTAATTGAAATGGAACAAAATGTTGGAAAATGGTGTGGGGAAAAAAAGAGTATTTCTGATTGCCAGTTCAGTGCAACAGCACAAATGAAAAGCAATGGCTTGCACTGAAAAAATGTGACCAGGAGGATGTAGGGGAAGATGTGAGGGAGTGGTGGCCTCCAGGAGGGGCCCAGAAAAAAGTAGGTGCCAGGAAGGAAAGTTCCTCTTGACCCTGATGAGGAGCGAGCTGAGTACATGGCCTGGGAGGGAGGAAGATGTTATACAGGAGTGGTTGACTGTAGAGATTCCTACACTTGCCTCTGACCCTTTAGAAATTCCCACAGATCTTTCCCAATCAACCCTTCCAGCCCCCCTTCCTTACCTATATAAAACCTCTGACTCCTCCACCGCTGCCTAAACCTCTCCTAAACCTCTCTGGCCCCTCCTGATGCTCTCCATTACCTCTCTCCACCCAAATTTACTAAGCAGTTGTACTGATCCCACTTAGAGAGAGCTGCCAAGCCTTCAAATATTCGAGCCTTTTCAGCTAAAGCTGAACTGGAGCAACTTCAGTGATAAACTGAAGATGAAGATTTAGTAGTGGCATAGAACAGCAGCAGCAATTGGTTTTACAGACTCTTAAAACTCCTCAACTTAAAGTGAAAATCTAGAGGTTAATTCTAAGCCATCCAGGTTTGCTTTTCTCAGAAACCTTCCATGGACTCCTGTAAGGTGTTTTCAAACAAGCGAATTGAAATGAAGTCACATAGCTCTTCCCTCCCTTTTCCTGAAGCATAGAGATAGGAAACTGTCTATACTATACGGGTTCACATACTAAAAAGATTTAATTCAGTAGAAAATGCTCAAGCCAAGTAATACGCCAAAACTTGAGAGAGAATGTGGATACATTGGGGATATGTACTTTCTTATTTGGAGCCTAAATGAAATACGGGAATTTTTAAATTGTTGCCATCTCACTTATTATTGACAATATTCTCAATTACTAGTGGTTTGCCAGTGAAATTTCTTCAGAAAGAAATAATATAAAGTATATAGAAAGTATAATGAAAAACAAAAGAGCACATATCAAAATACTGACTGAATGTCCACTAAACAACATGTATTTATTTTTTGTGTCATTGGGTGACCCATGCATTTTTCAGGGAAAGCTCTATTCAAAGGTACTGCTCAAAGATTTTTTTCTTTGCATTCTAAAAATGCAGAAAAGGAGTTTCAAATTATTTGCATACTACCATCAATGAAAAAAACATTTTTTTTGACTGCAGTGTGCTCTGTTTGTTAATTCCAGTGTTTTTCAACATGCTTCATAAATTTCCTTTACCGGTAAAGTATCAAGCGGTTCAAGACTAGCTTCCTTTCAACTATAAAATGTTGTTCATATTTTAGCAAATAACAAACTAGTTAAGATTGCAATGACAAAAACATTTCAATTTGAAAACCTCCCTGGAGGGGATGTGCTGGTACCAACAATCTGTACCACTCCACATAAAACGACACCCTGCCGTTAATGTGCTTGCTAAACATCAACAAATAAGATGTATAAAGATTTGTAGTCTAATTGCTTGCTCTGTTATGCTAGCATGAAGTGACATAACAGTTAACAACACTATCTTGTAGTTTTATTCTTAATTAAAACATTAACTCCACCAGGCAGCTTTAATCTTGTACACTGATTTTTTTATATAGTCAAGAAGGATTTTAGTACCTCCCTGTCATCCATACACTTAACAACTGCAAGGAGGCTCTTGGGGGCTGAGTTGTCTGATTACGTTACTGTGCTGTCTCCTGGGGTAGTTTATATTCATCTTTCTTGTCATGTCAACAGCAAATATGCGTGTTTATCCATATCCAGTATTCTCTGCGCTTCCAACATTATGCCTTAATATGTAAGCGCTTATTTAAATAGATCAGATACACAGCCTCAAGCCAACTTTAAGCCCATGAATGCCATATTCAAGATGATACAGTTCTTTCTATATTGTTCACTCATTTAGATGATGGTGCTACCTTTTAATAAGCTTGGGTGATTTGTGGGGGGAAAATGAACATAAGAAGAAAATTAAGTTTGGGGATGTGTATTATAGCATGCACATTTCTTTGTCGTATTTCACATGAGAATACATGTAGCCTGGAGACCTGGAGCACTTCTGATCATCCTGCTTTCGCACAGGCAGCCCAAATTCTCATCTTGGGGGCTGAATAGAACCCTGCTTCTCCCCAAAAGCGCCACGACACTTTGAATTCATCTTTTATGTTCTCTCTTAATGTGGTGGAGGCAGAACTGGCAGGAATACAAACAGTTCCGTCAACTGTGGTTTATCAATCATGTGTCTGCCTTGATGGGAGATGTGGAGCTTTTCAATGTCTAACACCAATTGTACAACCGTTCGGTATGTCAGAAATCATAAAGGAGAATTCCATGTTCGTCCCTGTTGCTCTTCCTTCCAAGAAATGCTGTTGAGCTGGGCCCTGATGCTGATCTTACTGAAGTTCCTAGTTAAGAGAACTTAGAGTATAATTAGGCTAAAAGATGATTTGAAGTGGAAAATAGCTGATGAGTAACACATTTAATTTGTTTTGAAGTACGAGGAAAGTGACAAACATGTGCATCTGGTTTTCCATTAGAAATTAATGCCTTTTCTATTTTTTTCCTCCTTTTTTTTTAGAAAGTCATTGGGAAAGCATTTGGCCTCAATTCTGCAAACACTTGAATACATGAGTAATAAAGAATCTTGATCCTGCTGAGGATTGAGTAAAACAGTGTGCTTGTAATGCTGGAAATTTCTGACATTCATTTCAAAAAGAAAACCTGAAAGAGATTGAAAGAGGAAAGATTTCTATTCAGACATTACAGTGTTGTTCTAAAAAATCTTTATATTGAATCCATTAAAGTACGTCTGTACTTTAAACAGCTTTAGCTGGCACTTTTGTTCAAGTTGTTGTGTAAACTACGCCCAAGGAATTGTTAGCACTCGTCATATTGGAAGGATATGTCAAATAGGGGCTTGCAGAGATCTGGTACTACTGGATATCTTTATTAATGATTTCGGAACAGAGAATGTGATTCTTAAGTTACAGATATAACCAAGTTGGAAGGGATAGCATGCATTTTGTAGAACAGGATTATAAACAAAATTATATTGACAAATTGTGCAAGTATCCTAAAACATAGGATGAAATTCAATGGGGACACGCAGAAAGCGCTACAGTTAAACAGGAATAAGACCTCAAAGTGTACAAAATTCTGATAACAGGAGAGGATCCAGAGGTTTTTTAGTAAATCAGAAAACAGTATGAGCCAGCAATGTCATACCGTGAAGAAAGCAAACATCATACTGGGATATATAAACAGGAGTCTCGTATGTAAGACACATGAAGCAATACTTCCACTCGGCTCCGTACTCATAAGGCCTCAACCAACGTCCTGTATCCAGTTTTTGGCACATCACTTCAAGAAAGTGGAGAGGGGCCAAAGGAAAGCAACAAGAATGATCAGAAGTCTAGAAAAGACAACCCAGGGTAAGGCAGAACGAAGAGGGCTTGTTTAGTCTACAGAAAAGATGATGGATTAAAGACACGCTAACAGTTTTCAGATACGTGAAAGACTGCTGCAAGAGTGGAGGTTGTAAACTGTTCTCCCCGGTCACTGTGCATAATAAAGTAACGGTTTAAAATTCAGCTAGGGCTAGTCGAGTTTTCTTACTAGTCGAGTTTTCTTACTAGTCGCCTATATGGGTAGAGAAGTTGAGCGTAGGTCACCCAAGAGAGCTGCGGCACGCCTGTCGGCGGTTCAGGTGAGGGTTAGGCAAAGAGCTGTCAAGAACAGCCGAGCTGCAGCGTGGGGGCACGGGGCCGGGCTCGCCGCGGTGCTTCCTGTCGGATTTGCCTCTTCAAAACCACCAATGTGCCTTGTTGCTGCGCAGAAGCCGGGCCGCGAACGGGGCTTGGCCGGGGCGGTGGGTGTAGCCAGAAGGCCAGTGCAG